>NW_027464456.1:46482-119140 GCF_050947455.1 Rhinoderma darwinii
ACACTATATTATATACACCCCCCACACAGCAGATACAGACGAGGTACACTATATTATATACACCCCCACACAGCAGATACAGACGAGGTACACTATATTATATACACCCCCCACACACAGCAGATACAGACGAGGTACACTATATTATATACACCCCCCACACAGCAGATACAGACGAGGTACACTATATTATATACACCCCACACAGCAGATACAGACGAGGTACACTATATTATATACACCCCCACACAGCAGATACAGACGAGGTACACTATATTATATACACCCCCCCACACAGCAGATACAGACGAGGTACACTATATTATATACACCCCCACACACAGCAGATACAGACGAGGTACACTATATTATATACACCCCCACACAGCAGATACAGACGAGATGCACTATATTATATACACCCCCCCACACAGCAGATACAGACGAGGTACACTATATTATATACACCCCCACACAGCAGATACAGACGAGGTACACTATATTATATACACCCCCCACACAGCAGATACAGACGAGGTACACTATATTATATACACCCCCCCCCACACAGCAGATACAGACGAGGTACACTATATTATATACACCCCACACAGCAGATACAGACGAGATACACTATATTATATACACCCCCCACACAGCAGATACAGACGAGGTACACTATATTATATACACCCCACACAGCAGATACAGACGAGGTACACTATATTATATACACCCCCACACAGCAGATACAGACGAGGTACACTATATTATATACACCCCCCACACAGCAGATACAGACGAGGTACACTATATTATATACACCCCCACACAGCAGATACAGACGAGATACACTATATTATATACACCCCCCACACAGCAGATACAGACGAGATACACTATATTATATACACCCCCCACACAGCAGATACAGACGAGGTACACTATATTATATACACCCCCACACAGCAGATACAGACGAGGTACACTATATTATATACACCCCCACACAGCAGATACAGACGAGATACACTATATTATATACACCCCCACACAGCAGATACAGACGAGATACACTATATTATATACACCCCCACACAGCAGATACAGACGAGGTACACTATATTATATACACCCCCACACAGCAGATACAGACGAGGTACACTATATTATATACACCCCCACACACAGCAGATACAGACGAGGTACACTATATTATATACACCCCCACACAGCAGATACAGACGAGGTACACTATATTATATACCCCCACACACAGCAGATACAGACGAGGTACACTATATTATATACACCCCCACACAGCAGATACAGACGAGGTACACTATATTATATACACCCCACACAGCAGATACAGACGAGATACACTATATTATATACACCCCCACACAGCAGATACAGACGAGGTACACTATATTATATACACCCCCCCACACACAGCAGATACAGACGAGGTACACTATATTATATACCCCCACACACAGCAGATACAGACGAGGTACACTATATTATATACACCCCCACACAGCAGATACAGACGAGGTACACTATATTATATACACCCCACACAGCAGATACAGACGAGGTACACTATATTATATACACCCCCACACAGCAGATACAGACGAGGTACACTATATTATATACCCCCACACACAGCAGATACAGACGAGGTACACTATATTATATACACCCCCACACAGCAGATACAGACGAGGTACACTATATTATATACACCCCACACAGCAGATACAGACGAGATACACTATATTATATACACCCCCCACACAGCAGATACAGACGAGGTACACTATATTATATACACCCCCACACAGCAGATACAGACGAGGTACACTATATTATATACACCCCCCACACAGCAGATACAGACGAGGTACACTATATTATATACACCCCCCACACAGCAGATACAGACGAGGTACACTATATTATATACACCCCCCACACAGCAGATACAGACGAGGTACACTATATTATATACACCCCCCCACACAGCAGATACAGACGAGGTACACTATATTATATACACCCCCACACAGCAGATACAGACGAGGTACACTATATTATATACACCCCCACACAGCAGATACAGACGAGGTACACTATATTATATACACCCCCACACAGCAGATACAGACGAGATACACTATATTATATACACCCCCCACACAGCAGATACAGACGAGGTACACTATATTATATACACCCCCACACAGCAGATACAGACGAGATACACTATATTATATACACCCCCCACACAGCAGATACAGACGAGGTACACTATATTATATACACCCCCACACAGCAGATACAGATGAGGTACACTATATTATATACACCCCCCACACAGCAGATACAGACGAGGTACACTATATTATATACACCCCCCACACAGCAGATACAGACGAGGTACACTATATTATATACACCCCCACACACAGCAGATACAGACGAGGTACACTATATTATATACACCCCCCCACACAGCAGATACAGACGAGGTACACTATATTATATACACCCCCGACACACAGCAGATACAGACGAGGTACACTATATTATATACACCCCCACACAGCAGATACAGACGAGATACACTATATTATATACACCCCCACACAGCAGATACAGACGAGGTACACTATATTATATACACCCCCCACACAGCAGATACAGACGAGGTACACTATATTATATACACCCCCCCACACAGCAGATACAGACGAGGTACACTATATTATATACACCCCCCACACACAGCAGATACAGACGAGGTACACTATATTATATACACCCACACAGCAGATACAGACGAGGTACACTATATTATATACACCCCACACACAGCAGATACAGACGAGGTACACTATATTATATACACCCCCACACAGCAGATACAGACGAGGTACACTATATTATATACACCCCCACACACAGCAGATACAGACGAGGTACACTATATTATATACACCCCCCACACAGCAGATACAGACGAGGTACACTATATTATATACACCCCCACACAGCAGATACAGACGAGGTACACTATATTATATACACCCCCACACAGCAGATACAGACGAGGTACACTATATTATATACACCCCCACACACAGCAGATACAGACGAGGTACACTATATTATATACACCCCCCCACACAGCAGATACAGACGAGGTACACTATATTATATACACCCCCCCACAGCAGATACAGACGAGGTACACTATATTATATACACCCCCCCACACAGCAGATACAGACGAGGTACACTATATTATATACACCCCCCCACACAGCAGATACAGACGAGGTACACTATATTATATACACCCCCCCACACAGCAGATACAGACGAGGTACACTATATTATATACACCCCCCCACACAGCAGATACAGACGAGGTACACTATATTATATACACCCCCCCACACAGCAGATACAGACGAGGTACACTATATTATATACACCCCCACACAGCAGATACAGACGAGGTACACTATATTATATACACCCCCACACAGCAGATACAGACGAGGTACACTATATTATATACACACCCACACAGCAGATACAGACGAGGTACACTATATTATATACACCCCCCACACAGCAGATACAGACGAGATACACTATATTATATACACCCCCACACAGCAGATACAGACGAGATACACTATATTATATACACCCCCACACAGCAGATACAGACGAGGTACACTATATTATATACACCCCCCCACACAGCAGATACAGACGAGGTACACTATATTATATACACCCCCCCACACAGCAGATACAGACGAGGTACACTATATTATATACACCCCCCACACACAGCAGATACAGACGAGGTACACTATATTATATACACCCACACAGCAGATACAGACGAGGTACACTATATTATATACACCCCCCCACACAGCAGATACAGACGAGGTACACTATATTATATACACCCCACACAGCAGATACAGACGAGGTACACTATATTATATACACCCCCACACAGCAGATACAGACGAGATACACTATATTATATACACCCCCACACACAGCAGATACAGAGGAGGTACACTATATTATATACACCCACACACAGCAGATACAGACGAGGTACACTATATTATATACACCCCACACACAGCAGATACAGACGAGGTACACTATATTATATACACCCCCCACACAGCAGATACAGACGAGGTACACTATATTATATACACCCCCCACACAGCAGATACAGACGAGGTACACTATATTATATACCCCCACACACAGCAGATACAGACGAGATACACTATATTATATACACCCCACACACAGCAGATACAGAGGAGGTACACTATATTATATACACCACACACACAGCAGATACAGAGGAGATACACTATATTATATACACCCACACACAGCAGATACAGACGAGATACACTATATTATATACACCCCCACACAGCAGATACAGACGAGGTACACTATATTATATACCCCCACACACAGCAGATACAGTTAAGATACATGTTTTCCATATATAAAAGACAGGATCCCTAAGGATAGTTGTAAAGTCCCCCATGGATGTGTACTACAGCTCAAATTGAAGATGGGGGTTCTGAATAAGAGCGCCGGTCTATAACATGCTGTATATATGTGTTAATGGGACGTGCCGGCTCCGGGTCATAGGTTGGTTGTAGAAATGTGCGGCTGTGTTTATATCTGTCCAGCAGGGGGCGCCAGTCTATCACTGATTTTTGACGCTATGTACTGCGGTAACTTTTACCTCTGAAAATGGCTGATAACAGGGAACAATACATTGTATTCTCCCGTCTTTCAGCCTCTACCCATCCAGAAATGACTGCGGAAACTATCTGGTTTCCGCACTTCACAGAAACTGCCCTGACTAAAGTCTCAAACGATCTCCTGGTGTCTAAATCTGACGGTAAATCCTCCCTCCTGAGTCTTCCGGATCTCTCGGCCGCCTCGGACACTGCAGACCACAAACTCCTCCGTAACCTGCTCCACTCTATTGGCCTCAAGGACGCGGCTTCTCTTTGTTTTCCTCCTCTCTCTCTGACCGCTCGTTCAAGGTGTTATTTGCTGGTTCTACTTCTTCTCATGCTATCAGGGTTCCTCAGGGATCAGACCTAGGTCCTCTTCTCTCTACACAGCGCCAATTGGACAAATCACATGTCCTCCAGTGATTGTCTGTCCGCTGTCTCTGTCATCATGTCCTCCAGTGATGGTCTGTCCGCTGTCTCTATCATCATGTCCTCCAGTGATTGTCTGTCCGCTGTCTCTGTCATCATGTCCTCCAGTGATGGTCTGTCCGCTGTCTCTATCATCATGTCCTCCAGTGATTGTCTGTCCGCTGTCTCTGTCATCATGTCCTCCAGTGATTGTCAGTCCGCTGTCTCTATCATCATGTCCTCCAGTGATTGTCTGTCCGCTGTCTCTGTCATCATGTCCTCCAGTGATGGTCTGTCCGCTGTCTCTATCATCATGTCCTCCAGTGATTGTCTGTCCACTGTCTCTATCATCATGTCCTCCAGTGATTGTCTGTCCGCTGTCTCTATCATCATGTCCTCCAGTGATTGTCTGTCCTGTATCTATCATCATGTCCTCCAGTGATTGTCTGTCCGCTGTCTCTATCATCATGTCCTCCAGTGATGGTCTGTCCTGTATCTATCATCATGTCCTCCAGTGATTGTCTGTCCGCTGTCTCTATCATCATGTCCTCCAGTGATTGTCTGTCCTATATCTATCATCATGTCCTCCAGTGATTGTCTGTCCTCTGTCTCTATCATCATGTCCTCCAGTGATTGTCTGTCCGCTGTCTCTATCATCATGTCCTCCAGTGATTGTCTGTCCGCTGTCTCTATCATCATGTCCTCCAGTGATTGTCTGTCCGCTGTCTCTATCATCATGTTCTCCAGTGACTGTCTGTCCTGTATCTATCATCATGTCCTCCAGTGATTGTCTGTCCTCTGTCTCTATCATCATGTCCTCCAGTGATTGTCTGTCCGCTGTCTCTATCATCATGTCCTCCAGTGACTGTCTGTCCTGTATCTATCATCATGTCCTCCAGTGATTGTCCGCTGTCTCTATCATCATGTCCTCCAGTGATTGTCTGTCCGCTGTCTCTATCATCATGTCCTCCAGTGATTGTCTGTCCTGTATCTATCATCATGTCCTCCAGTGATTGTCTGTCCGCTGTCTCTATCATCATGTCCTCCAGTGATTGTCTGTCCTGTATCTATCATCATGTCCTCCAGTGACTGTCTGTCCTGTATCTATCATCATGTCCTCCAGTGACTGTCTGTCCGCTGTCTTTATCATCATGTCCTCCAGTGATTGTCTGTCCTCTGTCTCTATCATCATGTCCTCCAGTGATTGTCTGTCCGCTGTCTCTATCATGTCCTCCAGTGATTGTCTGTCCGCTGTCTCTATCATCATGTCCTCCAGTGATTGTCTGTCCTATATCTATCATCATGTCCTCCAGTGATTGTCTGTCCGCTGTATCAATCATCATGTCCTCCAGTGATTGTCTGTCCTGTATCTATCATCATGTCCTCCAGTGATTGTCTGTCCGCTGTCTCTATCATCATGTCCTCCAGTGATTGTCTGTCCTGTATCTATCATCATGTCCTCCAGTGACTGTCTGTCCTGTATCTATCATCATGTCCTCCAGTGACTGTCTGTCCGCTGTCTTTATCATCATGTCCTCCAGTGATTGTCTGTCCTCTGTCTCTATCATCATGTCCTCCAGTGATTGTCTGTCCGCTGTCTCTATCATGTCCTCCAGTGATTGTCTGTCCGCTGTCTCTATCATCATGTCCTCCAGTGATTGTCTGTCCTATATCTATCATCATGTCCTCCAGTGATTGTCTGTCCGCTGTATCAATCATCATGTCCTCCAGTGATTGTCTGTCCTGTATCTATCATCATGTCCTCCAGTGATTGTCTGTCCGCTGTCTCTATCATCATGTCCTCCAGTGATTGTCTGTCCGCTGTCTTTATCATCATGTCCTCCAGTGATGGTCTGTCCGCTGTCTCTATCATCATGTCCTCCAGTGATGGTCTGTCCGCTGTCTCTATCATCATGTCCTCCAGTGATGGTCTGTCCGCTGTCTCTATCATCATGTCCTCCAGTGATTGTCTGTCCTGTATCTATCATCATGTCCTCCAGTGACTGTCTGTCCGCTGTCTCTATCATCATGTCCTCCAATGACTGTCTGTCCGCTGTCTCTATCATCATGTCCTCCAGTGATTGTCTGTCCGCTGTCTCTATCATCATGTCCTCCAGTGATTGTCTGTCCGCTGTATCAATCATCATGTCCTCCAGTGATTGTCTGTCCTGTATCTATCATCATGTCCTCCAGTGATTGTCTGTCCGCTGTCTCTATCATCATGTCCTCCAGTGATTGTCTGTCCGCTGTCTTTATCATCATGTCCTCCAGTGATTGTCTGTCCTCTGTCTCTATCATCATGTCCTCCAGTGATGGTCTGTCCGCTGTCTCTATCATCATGTCCTCCAGTGATGGTCTGTCCGCTGTCTCTATCATCATGTCCTCCAGTGATTGTCTGTCCGCTGTCTCTATCATCATGTCCTCCAGTGATTGTCTGTCCGCTGTCTCTATCATCATGTCCTCCAGTGATTGTCTGTCCACTGTCTTTATCATCATGTCCTCCAGTGATTGTCTGTCCTCTGTCTCTATCATCATGTCCTCCAGTGATGGTCTGTCCGCTGTCTCTATCATCATGTCCTCCAGTGATGGTCTGTCCGCTGTCTCTATCATCATGTCCTCCAGTGATTGTCTGTCCGCTGTCTCTATCATCATGTCCTCCAGTGATTGTCTGTCCGCTGTCTCTATCATCATGTCCTCCAGTGATGGTCTGTCCGCTGTCTCTATCATCATGTCCTCCAGTGATTGTCTGTCTGCTGTCTCTATCATCATGTCCTCCAGTGATGGTCTGTCCGCTGTCTCTATCATCATGTCCTCCAGTGATTGTCTGTCCGCTGTCTCTATCATCATGTCCTCCAGTGATTATCTGTCCGCTGTCTCTATCATCATGTCCTCCAGTGATTGTCTGTCCTGTATCTATCATCATGTCCTCCAGTGATTATCTGTCCGCTGTCTCTATCATCATGTCCTCCAGTGATTGTCTGTCCTGTATCTATCATCATGTCCTCCAGTGATTGTCTGTCCGCTGTCTCTATCATCATGTCCTCCAGTGATTGTCTGTCTGCTGTCTCTATCATCATGTCCTCCAGTGATTGTCTGTCCGCTGTCTCTATCATCATGTCCTCCAGTGATTATCTGTCCGCTGTCTCTATCATCATGTCCTCCAGTGATTGTCTGTCCTGTATCTATCATCATGTCCTCCAGTGATTATCTGTCCGCTGTCTCTATCATCATGTCCTCCAGTGATTGTCTGTCCTGTATCTATCATCATGTCCTCCAGTGATGGTCTGTCCGCTGTCTCTATCATCATGTCCTCCAGTGATTGTCTGTCCTATATCTATCATCATGTCCTCCAGTGATTGTCTGTCCGCTGTATCAATCATCATGTCCTCCAGTGATTGTCTGTCCTGTATCTATCATCATGTCCTCCAGTGATTGTCTGTCCGCTGTCTCTATCATCATGTCCTCCAGTGATTGTCTGTCCGCTGTCTTTATCATCATGTCCTCCAGTGATTGTCTGTCCTCTGTCTCTATCATCATGTCCTCCAGTGATGGTCTGTCCGCTGTCTCTATCATCATGTCCTCCAGTGATGGTCTGTCCGCTGTCTCTATGATCATGTCCTCCAGTGATTGTCTGTCCGCTGTCTCTATCATCATGTCCTCCAGTGATTGTCTGTCCGCTGTCTCTATCATCATGTCCTCCAGTGATTGTCTGTCCTGTATCTATCATCATGTCCTCCAGTGACTGTCTGTCCGCTGTCTCTATCATCATGTCCTCCAATGACTGTCTGTCCGCTGTCTCTATCATCATGTCCTCCAGTAATTGTCTGTCCGCTGTCTCTATCATCATGTCCTCCAGTGATTGTCTGTCCGCTGTCTCTATCATCATGTCCTCCAGTGATGGTCTGTCCGCTGTCTCTATCATCATGTCCTCCAGTGATTGTCTGTCTGCTGTCTCTATCATCATGTCCTCCAGTGATGGTCTGTCCGCTGTCTCTATCATCATGTCCTCCAGTGATTGTCTGTCCGCTGTCTCTATCATCATGTCCTCCAGTGATTATCTGTCCGCTGTCTCTATCATCATGTCCTCCAGTGATTGTCTGTCCTGTATCTATCATCATGTCCTCCAGTGATTATCTGTCCGCTGTCTCTATCATCATGTCCTCCAGTGATTGTCTGTCCTGTATCTATCATCATGTCCTCCAGTGATTGTCTGTCCGCTGTCTCTATCATCATGTCCTCCAGTGATGGTCTGTCCGCTGTCTCTATCATCATGTCCTCCAGTGATTGTCTGTCCGCTGTCTCTATCATCATGTCCTCCAGTGATTGTCTGTCCTGTATCTATCATCATGTCCTCCAGTGATTGTCTGTCCGCTGTCTCTATCATCATGTCCTCCAGTGATTGTCTGTCCGCTGTCTCTATCATCATGTCCTCCAGTGATGGTCTGTCCGCTGTCTCTATCATCATGTCCTCCAGTGATTGTCTGTCCGCTGTCGCTATCATCATGTCCTCCAGTGATGGTCTGTCCGCTGTCTCTATCATCATGTCCTCCAGTGATTGTCTGTCCTGTCTCTATCATCATGTCCTCCAGTGATTGTCTGTCCGCTGTCTCTATCAGCGCTATATAAAGATTATTATTATATTATTAATAGATTGTATCACTTCTGTGAGAGCTGGAATGGCGGACAGGTCGCTGGTCATCCAGCTTTCCCTGAAACAGATCTAACTAACAAATGAGTTTAGGTATGTGGCACAAGGAGGCGTAAAGTGTATAACCAGGCAGATACGCCGTCCAGGAACCTGAGAAAGCTGGAGGAAAACCTCTGTGAGATGCAGTGCCGACTATATAACGCATCACCCAGCTTTCCCAGAAACTGATATAAAGAGACAACAGAACACAAGAAGAAGCGACTTCAGATCTTATATCTACTGTAGAAGGTTTATTTAAAAGTAAAAGGGATCTTGAAGATTTACTATAAACATTAAAATATGAAATACTAAACCTGATATGGTATAAAAGACTGCACCATAATATCCAATGTATGACCCACAATACGGATGATGAGAGTGATCGATGTGTATGAGCGAACCCTCCCCCCGGTACCTGTTTCAGAGCCTTCTTGCTGAGCTTCTGAGATGGAGAGATGACTTTACCCGCAGGAATGGGGGGAGATGGACAGCTGGACTGGGGGGATGATGGCTGGGAAAGTCTAGATGTAACTACAAAACAAATGAGAAACAGAACAATGTGTTATGTAAGCAAATGTATGACAGAGCAATGAGGTACCTGATATAGAGGAGAACTAGAACTCTCAGCAAGGACAAGAAAATAACTACTATAATACTGCCCCCTATGTACAAGAATATAACTACTATAATACTGCCTCCTATATACAAGAATATAACTACTATAATAGTGCTCCCTATATACAAGAATATAACTACTATAATACTGCCCCCTATATACAAGAATACAACTACTATAATACTGCTCCCTATATACAAGAATATAACTACTATAATACTGCTCCTATATACAAGAATATAACTACTATAATACTGCTCCTATATACAAGAATATAACTACTATAATACTGCCCCTATATACAAGAATATAACTGCTATATTACTGCCCCTATATACAAGAATATAACTACTATAATACTGCCTCCTATATACAAGAATATAACTACTATAATACTGCCCCCTATATACAAGAATACAACTACTATAATACTGCTCCCTATATACAAGAATATAACTACTATAATACTGCTCCTATATACAAGAATATAACTACTATAATACTGCCCCCTATATACAAGAATATAACTACAATAATACTGCTCATTTACAAGAATATAACTACTATAATACTGCTCCTATATACAAGAATATAACTACTATAATACTGCCCCCTATATACAAGAATATAACTACTATAATACTGCTCCTATGTACAAGAATATAACTACTATAATACTGCCTCCTATATACAAGAATATAAATACTATAATACTGCTCCTATATACAAGAATATAACTACTATAATACTGCACCTATATACAAGAATATAACTACTATAATACTGCCCCCTATATACAAGAATATAACTACTATAATACTGCTCCTATATACAAGAATATAACTACTATAATACTGCTCCTATATACAAGAATATAACTACTATAATACTGCCCCTATATACAAGAATATAACTACTATAATGCTGCCCCTATATACAAGAATATAACTACTATAATGCTGCCCCTATATACAAGAATATAACTACTATAATACTGCTCCTATATACAAGAATATAACTACTATAATACTGCTCCTATATACAAGAATATAACTACTATAATACTGCCCCTATATACAAGAATATAACTACTATAATACTGCCCCTATATACAAGAATATAACCACTATAATACTGCCCCCTATATATAAGAATATAAATACTATAATACTGCTCCCTATATACAAGAATATAACTACTATAATACTGCCCCTATATACAAGAATATAACTACTATAATACTGCCCCTATATACAAGAATATAACTACTATAATACTGCTCCTATATACAAGAATTTAACTACTATAATACTGCTCCTATATACAAGAATTTAACTACTATAATACTGCCCCCTATATACAAGAATATAACTACTATAATACTACCCCCTATATACAAGAATATAACTACTATAATACTGCCCCTATATACAAGAATATAACTACTATAATACTGCTCCTATATACAAGAATATAACTACTATAATACTGCTCCTATATACAAGAATTTAACTACTATAATACTGCTCCTATATACAAGAATTTAACTACTATAATACTGCCCCCTATATACAAGAATATAACTACTATAATACTACCCCCTATATACAAGAATATAACTACTATAATACTGCCCCTATATACAAGAATATAAATACTATAATACTGCTCCTATATACAAGAATATAACTACTATAATACTACTCCTATATACAAGTATATAACTACTATAATACTGTCCCTATATACAAGAATATAACTACTATAAGGGCATGACCACACATGGCGGAATTCCTCCGCAACTGTCCGCATCAATGCCGCACAGAATCTGCGTTGCAGATTCTGCAGCGGATCTGCACAAAATGTGCAGAAAATTGATGCGGACTGGCCGCTGCGGACTGCAGGAAAAGTGCTTCTCTTCTCCCTATTCAGTGCAGGATAGAGAGAAGGGACAGCACTTTCCCTAGTGAAAGTCAAAGAAATTCATACTTACCGCCCGTTGTCTTGGTGACGCGTCCTTCTTTCGGCATCCGGCCCGACCTCCCTGGATGACGCTCCAGTCCATGTGACCGCTGCAGCCTGTGCTTGGCCTGTGATTGGCTGCAGCCGTCACTTACACTGAAACGTCATCCTGGGAGGCCGGACTGGAGACAGACGCAGGGAGTTCTCGGTAAGTATGAACTTATATTTTTTTTTACAGATACATGTATATTGAGATCGGTAGTCACTGTCCCGGGTGCAGAAACAGTTACTGCCGATCGCGTAACTCTTTCAGCACCCTGGACAGTGACTATTTACAGACGTCTCCTAGCAACGCTCCCGTCATTACGGGAGCCCCATTGACTTCCTCAGTCTGGCTGTAGACCTAGAAATACATAGGTCCAGCCAGAATGAAGAAATGTCATGGTAGTAAAAACAATACGCTCCGCAGCACACATAAGATCTGCGGACTTCATTGCGGAATTTTGACTCTCCATTGAAGTCAATGGAGAAATTCCGCCATGAGTCCGCAACCAGTCCGCCACTGCTCCGCAACAGACAGAGCATGCTGCGGACACCAAATTCCGCTCCGCAGCCTATGCTCCGCAGCGGAATTGTACGCATCGTGTAAACGAACACTGCTAAATTAAAGTGAAAGTCAATGGAGAAACGGCTCCGCTGCGGATTAACGCTGCGGAGTGTCCGCAGCGGAATTTAAGTGAAATTCCGCCATGTGTGAACCCGCCCTAATACTGCCCCCTATATACAAGAATATAACTACTATAATACTGAACCTATATACAAGAATATAACTACTATAATACTGCTGCTATATACAAGAATATAACTACTATAATACTGCTCCTATATACAAGAATATAACTACTATAATACTTCTCCCTGTATACAAGAATATAACTACTATAATACTGCTCCTATATACAAGAATATAACTACTATAATACTGCCCCTATATACAAGAATATAACTACTATAATACTGCCCCTATATACAAGAATATAACTACTATAATACTGCCCCCTATATACAAGAATATAACTACTATAATACTACTCCTATATACAAGAATATAACTACTATAATACTGCCCCTATATACAAGAATATAACTACTATAATACTGCCCCCTATATACAAGAATATAACTACTATAATACTGCTCCTATATACAAGAATATAACTACTATAATACTGCTCCTATATACAAGAATATAGTTACTATAATACTGTCCCTATATACAAGAATATAACTACTATAATACTGCTCCCTATATACAAGAATATAACTACTATAATACTGCCTCCTATATACAAGAATATAACTACTATAATACTGCCCCCTATATACAAGAATATAACTACAATAATACTGCTCCTATATACAAGAATATAACTACTATAATACTGCTCCTATATACAAGAATATAACTACTATAACACTGCTCCCTATATACAAGAATATAACTACTATAACACTGCTCCGATATACAAGAATATAACTACAATAATACTGCCTCCTATATACAAGAATATAACTACTATAATACTGCTCCTATATACAAGAATATAACTACTATAATACTGCCCCTATATACAAGAATATAACTACTATAATACTGCTCCTATATACAAGAATATAACTACTATAATACTGCCTCCTATATACAAGAATATAACTACTATAATACTGCCCCAATATACAAGAATATAACTACTATAATACTGCCCCCTATATACAAGAATATAACTACTATAATTCTGCCCCCCTATATACAAGAATATAACTACTATAATACTGCCCCTATATACAAGAATATAACTACTATAATACTGCTCCTATATACAAGAATATAACTACTATAATACTGCCCCTATATACAAGAATATAACTACTATAATACTGCCCACTATGTACAAGAATATAACTACTATAATACTGCCCCTATATACAAGAATATAACTACTATAATACTGCTCCTATATACAAGAATATAACTACTATAATACTGCCCCCTATATGCAAGAATATAACTACTATAATACTGCCCCTATATACAAGAATATAACAACTATAATACTGCCCCTATATACAAGAATATAACTACTATAATACTGCCACTATATACAAGAATATAACTACTATTATACTGCTCCTATATACAAGAATATAACTACTATAATACTGCTCCTATATACAAGAATATAACTACTATAATACTGCTCCTATACACAAGAATATAACTACTATAATACTGTCCACTATAAACAAGAATATATCTACTATAATACTGCTCCTATATAAAAGAATATAACTACTATAATACTGCCCCCTATATACAAGAATATAACAACTCTAATACTGCTCCTATATACAAGAATAGAACTACTATAATACTGCCCCTATATACAAGAATATAACTACTATAATACTGCTCCTATATACAAGAATATAACTACTATTATACTGCTCCTATATACAAGAATATAACTACTATAATACTGCTCCTATATACAAGAATATAACTACTATAATACTGCCCCTATATTCAAGAATATAACTACTATAATACAGCCCTCTATGTACAAGAATATAACTACTATAATACTGCCCCTATATACAAGAATATAACTACTATAATACTGCTCCTATATACAAGAATATAACTACTATAATACTGCCCCCTATATGCAAGAATATAACTACTATAATACTGCCCTCTATGTACAAGAATATAACTACTATAATTCTGCCCCCCTATATACAAGAATATAACTACTATAATACTGCCCCTATATACAAGAATATAACTACTATAATACTCCTCCTATATACAAGAATATAACTACTATAATACTGCCCCTATATACAAGAATATAACTACTATAATACTGCCCCTATGTACAAGAATATAACTACTATAATACTGCCCCCTATATACAAGAATATAACTACTATAATACTGCCCCTATATACAAGAATATAACGAATATAATACTGCCCCCTATATACAAGAATATAACGAATATAATACTGCCCCCTATATACAAGAATATAACTACTATAATACTGCCCCTATATACAAGAATATAACTACTATAATACTGCTCCTATATACAAGAATATAACTACTATAATACTGTTCCTATATACAAGAATATAACTACTATAATACTGCTCCTATATACAAGAATATAACTACTATAATACTGCCCCTATATACAAGAATATAACTACTATAATACTGCTCCTATATACAAGAATATAACTACTATAATACTGCTCCTATATACAAGAATATAACCACTATAATACTGCCTTCTATATACAAGAATATAACTACTATAATACTGCCCCTATATACAAGAATATAACTACTATAATACTGCCCCTATATACGAGAATATAACTACTATAATACTGCTCCTATATACAAAAATATAACTACTATAATACTGCCCCCTATATACAAGAATATAACTGCTATAATACTGCCCCTATATACAAGAATATAACTACTATAATACTGCCCCCTATATACAAGAATATAACTACTATAATACTGCCCTCTATATACATGAATATAACTACTATAATACTGCCCCTATATACAAGAATATAACTACTATAATACTGCTCCTATATACAAGAATATAACTACTATAATACTGCTCATATATATACAAGAATATAACTACTATAATACTGCCCCTATATACAAGAATATAACTACTATAATAATGCCCCCTATGTACAAGAATATAACTACTATAATACTGCCCCTATATACAAGAATATAACTACTATAATACTGCTCCTATATACAAGAATATAACCACTATAATACTGCCTTCTATATACAAGAATATAACTACTATAATACTGCCCCTATATACAAGAATATAACTACTATAATACTGCCCCCTATATACAAGAATATAACTACTATAATACTGCTCCTATATACAAGAATATAACTACTATAATACTGCCCCTATATACAAGAATATAACTACTATAATACTGCTCCTATATACAAGAATATAACTACTATAATACTGCCCCCTATATATACGAATATAACTGCTATAATACTGCCCCTATATACAAGAATATAACTACTATAATACTGCCCCTATATACAAGAATATACTATAATACTGTCCCTATATACAAGAATATAACTACTATAATACTGCCCCCTATATACAGGACTATAACTACTATAATACTGCCTCCTATATACAAGAATATAACTACTATAATACTGCCTCATATATACAAGAATATAACTACTATAATACTGCTCCCTATATACAAGGATATAACTACCATAATACTGCTCCTATATACAAGGATATAACTACTATAATACTACCCCTATATACAAGAATATACCTACTATAATACTGCTCCTATATACAAGAATATAACTACTATAATACTGCCCATCTATATACAAGAATATAACTATTATAACACTGCTCCTATCTACAAGAATATAACTACTATAATACTACCCCTATGTACAAGAATATAACTACTATAATACTACCCCTATGTACAAGAATATAACTACTATAATACTGCTCCTATATACAATAATATAACTACTATAATACTGTCCCTATATACAAGAATATAACTACTATAATACTGACCACTATATACAAGAATATAACTACTATAATACTGTCCCCTATATACAAGAATATAACTACTATAATACTGCTTCTATATACAAGAATATAACTACTATAATACTGCTCCTATATACAAGAATATAACTACTATAATACTTCTCCCTATATACAAGAATATAACTACTGTAATACTGCCCATATATACAAGAATATAACTACTATAATACTGCCCCTATATACAAGAATATAACTACTATAATACTGCTCCTATATACAAGAATATAACTACTGTAATACTGCCCCTATATACAAGAATATAACTACTATAATACTGCTCCCTATATACAAGAATATAACTACTGTAATACTGCCCATATATACAAGAATATAACTACTATAATACTGCCCCTATATACAAGAATATAACTACTATAATACTGCTTCTATATACAAGAATATAACTACTATAATACTGCCCCTATATACAAGAATATAACTACTATAATACTGACTCCTATATACAAGAATATAACTACTATAATACTGCCCCTATATACAAGAATATAACTACTATAATACTGCTCCCTATATACAAGAATATAACTACTATAATACTGTTCCTATATACAGGAATATAACTACTATAATACTGCCACCTATATACAAGAATATAACTGCTATAATACTGCCTCCTATATAACAGGAATATAACTACTATAATACTGCCCCTATATAACATGAATATAACTACTATAATACTGCCCCTATATACAAGAATATAACTACTATAATACTGCTCCTATATACAAAAATATAACTACTATAACACTGCCTCCTATATACAAGAATATAACTACTATAATACTGCCCCCTATATACAAGAATATAACTACTATAATACTGCCCCTATATACAAGAATATAACTGCTATAATACTGACTCCTATATAACAGGAATATAACTACTATAATACTGACCCTATATAACATGAATATAACTACTATAATACTGCCCCCTATATACAAGAATATAACTACTATAATACTACCCCCTATATGCAAGAATATAACTGCTATAATACTGTCCCCTATATACAATATAACTACTATAATACTGGCCCTATATACAAGAATATAACTACTATAATACTGCCCCCTATATACCAGAATATAACTACTATAATACTGCTCCTATATACAAGAATATAACTACTATAATACTGCTCCTATATACAAGAATATAACTACTATAATACTGCCCCCTATATACAAGAATATAACTACTATAATACTGCCCCCTATATACAAGAATATAAATACTATAATACTGCCCCTATATACAAGAATATAACTACTATAGTACTGCCCCTATATACAAGAATATAACTACTATAATGCTGCCCCCTATATACAAGAATATAACTACTATAATATAACTATAAATATGGTCTTATTGTACAATGCTGGTGCCAATCTTATAATAAATAATCCATGATCACAGTATGTAGAGAACCTATACATGTAGCATAAACTGCTCTAATAATAGACAATGTTTTACTCTCTATACAGAAAAGAGACAGATCTCCCAAGATCTTCGGAAGTAACAAAGCAGGTCCGTGGTAGTTTACCCTACGTTTAGACAGCTGCCTTTAAAGAAAACACGCGGTGACGCTGCGCTGGAACGTGCAACTCACAGCCGTCTGCTATTTCCCCGAACTAAAAATACATCCGAGTATAACTCAGAGACTCAAAATAACTCAGCAACTGAGCGGCTGTACCCAGACTTGAAGAGAAAGGAGGATTTAAAGTGCATGTTCATATCCAGAGAGACAGAGTTAGTCTGTATTTTCCCATGTGCTGATCACTAGTAAGGCCTTGTTCACACTGCTTTATTTCATTTTACAGTTAGAATTAATCTATATAAGAATATGAGCACATACTGTACATGTCATAAATTATCTTATACTGATCCAGACTTATATCCTATATTATACTCCAGAGCTGCACTCACTATTCTGTTGGTGGAGTCACTGTGTACATACATTACATTACTTATCCTGTACTGATCCTGAGTTATATCCTGTATTATACTCCAGAGCTGCACTCACTATTCTGTTGGTGGAGTCACTGTGTACATACATTACATTACTTATCCTGTACTGATCCTGAGTTATATCCTGTATTATACTCCAGAGCTGCACTCACTATTCTGTTGGTGGAGTCACTGTGTACATACATTACATTACTTATCCTGTACTGATCCTGAGTTACATCCTGTATTATACTCCAGAGCTGCACTCACTATTCTGCTGGTGGAGTCACTGTGTACATACATTACTTATCCTGTACTGATCCTGAGTTACATCCTGTATTATACTCCAGAGCTGCACTCACTATTCTGCTGGTGGAGTCACTGTGTACATACATTACATTACTTATCCTGTACTGATCCTGAGTTACATCCTGTATTATACTCCAGAGCTGCGCTCACTATTCTGCTGGTGGAGTCCCTGTGTACATACATTACTTATCCTGTACTGATCCTGAGTTACATCTTGTATTATACTCCAGAGCGGCACTTACTATTCTGCTGGTAGCCATACAGTGCCACATACCATAACAACCATATATTGCCACATACCATAACACAGCCACACATTGCCACATACCATACCACAGCCACAGTGCCACATACCATAACACAGCCGTACAGTGGCACATACCATAACACAGCCACAGTGCCACATACCATAACACAGCCGTACAGTGGCACATACCATAACACAGCCACAGTGCCACATACCATAACACAGCCATACATTGCCACATACCATAACACAGCCATACATTGCCACATACCATACCACAGCCACAGTGCCAAATACCATAACACAGCCATACAGTGGCACATACCATAACACAGCCACAGTGCCACATACCATAACACAGCCACACATTGCCACATACCATACCATAACACAGCCACAGTGCCACATACCATAAACACAGACATACAGTGGCACATACCATAACACAGCCACAGTGCCACATACCATAACAAAGCCATACAGTGCCACATACCATAACACAGCCATACATTGCCACATACATAACACAGCCATACATTGCCACATACCATAACACAGCCATACATTGCCACATACCATAACACAGCCACAGTGCCACATACCATAACACAGCCATACATTGCCACATACCATAACACAGCCATACATTGCCACATACCATAACACAGCCATACATTGCCACATACCATAGCACAGCCACAGTGCCACATACCATAACACAGCCACACATTGCCACATACCATACCACAGCCACAGTGCCACATACCATAACACAGCCATACAGTGGCACATACCATAACACAGCCATACAGTGGCACATACCATAACACAGCCATACATTGCCACATACCATAACACAGCCATACATTGCCACATACCATAACACAGCCATACATTGCCACATACCATAACACAGCCATACATTGCCACATACCATACCACAGCCACAGTGCCAAATACCATAACACAGCCATACAGTGGCACATACCATAACACAGCCACAGTGCCACATACCATAACACAGCCATACATTGCCACATACCATAACACAGCTATACAGTGCCACATACCATAACACAGCCACACATTGCCACATACCATACCATAACACAGCCACAGTGCCACATACCATAAACACAGCCATACAGTGGCACATACCATAACACAGCCACAGTGCCACATACCATAACACAGCCACAGTGCCACATACCGTAACACAGCCATAAATTGCCACATACCATAACACAGCCATACAGTGCCACATACCATAACACAGCCATACAGTGCCACATACCATAACACAGCCATACATTGCCACATACAATAACACAGCCATACATTGCCACATACAATAACACAGCCATACATTGCCACATACCATAACACAGCCATACATTGCCACATACCATAACACAGCCATACATTGCCACATACCATAACACAGCCCCAGTGCCACATGCCATAACCCAGCCATACAATGCCACATACCATAACACAGCCATACATTGCCACATACCATAACACAGCCACAGTGCCACATACCCTAACACAGCCATACAGTGCCACATACAACACAGCCATACAGTGCCACATACCATAACACAGCCATACATTGCCACATACCATAACACAGCCACAGTGCCATACCATAACACAGCCATACAGTGCCACATACCATAACACAGCCATACATTGCCACATACCATAACACAGCCCCAGTGCCACATACCATAACACAGCCATACATTGCCACATACCATAACACAGCTATACAGTGCCACATACCATAACACAGCCCCAGTGCCACATACCATAACACAGCCATACAATGCCACATACCATAACACAGCCATACATTGCCACATACCATAACACAGCCATAGTGCCACATACCCTAACACAGCCATACAGTGCCACATAAAACACAGCCATACAGTGCCACATACCATAACACAGCCATACATTGCCACATACCATAACACAGCCACAGTGCCACATACCATAACACAGCCATACAGTGCCACATACCATAACACAGCCATACAGTGCCACATACCATAACACAGCCATACATTGCCACATACCATAACACAGCCATACATTGCCACATACCATAACACAGCCATACATTGCCACATACCATAACACAGCCATACATTGCCACATACCATAACACAGCCATACATTGCCACATACCCTAACACAGCCACAGTGCCACATACCATAACACAGCCATACATTACCACATACCATAACACAGCTATACAGTGCCACATACCATAACACAGTCCCAGTGCCACATACCATAACACAGCCATACAGTGCCACATACCATAACACAGCCATACAGTGCCACATACCATAACACAGCCACAGTGCCACATACCCTAACACAGCCATACAGTGCCACATACCATAACACAGCCATACAGTGCCACATACCATAACACAGCTATACAGTGCCACATACCATAACACAGCCATACAGTGCCACATACCATAACACAGCCATACAGTGCCACATACCATAACACAGCCATACAGTGCCACATACCATAACACAGCCATACAGTGCCGCATATCATAACACAGCCATACAGTGCCGCATACCATAACACAGCTATACATTACCACATACCATAACACAGCCATACATTACCACATACCATAACACAGACATACATTGCCACATACCATAACACAGCTCCCCTCCTCCGCTCTATACAGCCTCCCCCTACCTATATCGGTGACTGAGAAAGCTGGGTGAACAGATAAAACCTCCCCACAGATGCTGTAACCCAGCTTTCCCACACCCCAGAATGGAAGATGTGCCTAGTAATAAGGCTATGCATCCCATGCTACCACATCAGCAGGATAAGTAGCAGAGCTGAGCGATGCAGAGCCTACAGGTGCGGATGTAGCAGTGTGCAGCTGGTTGTGTATCTTACCTCGCGGCTGCTGACTTCTGTTCATCCTCTGTGCTGCTGTTGCTGGCGTGTCGGCAGATATATGGGTATAGACTATGATAATAAGTGTCGAGGCTGTCGGACGCGCTCTGGCCTGACTGTACACAGCTTTACAGGTTCTTGTTTTTTAAATATACGTTGAATCTTTTTGCTCTTATAAGGAAGTGGTGGTTTCTACAGATCTGTTTCCTGTTTCAGACACGTACGTGCATCGCACGGTGATGTCATCGGCAGAGGCGACGCTGCCAGCACGGAGGGGCGAAGATGGACACATCACAGCAAGGGACCGGGGCAACGAAAATCGTACAATCCTACCCAAGTCACAGGTAAAATGAGAGGCTCTGCCCATGACAACTATCAGAACTGTTTTGTTACAATGTATCAGTGTAGGCAATCCTCACCCAGCTCTTACCTACACTGATACACTGTAACAAGTCCTGCAGTTGTGTGAGCAGGACTAGGATAGGAAGTGTTTTCAGCCTCTGGATGTAAATACTGAATGTACCCAATCATTGACAGCAAGTAGTGGTCTTGAAAATAGTGATCGACTGAGGAGGGGGCGGTGGGACTTGGGTTGTCTAGAGCGGTCGGTGTCTTCTACAGATCACCGTGGAGTCGCTGACGTGACAGCTTTGGTTATTTCCGTCTTTTGTCCAGTGATCTCCAGACTGGAGTCGCGGCGGAGGTTCCTTACCTTTCCTCTTCCAACAGCTTCTCCTCTGTTCTGTGTTACTGGTCACACTGGTGTTGCTGGTTGAGCCGCTGCTCTCCGAGCTCTGTGTATCGGACTGAGCGTCACTGCTGTCATCTGAGCAGTCCGACAGATCCCTCATTACGTCCGCCACATCCTTCTGTAACGAAAGAAGGAGACACCGAGACATGGCCGTCAAATCTCCAGTCAGCTGTATAGTCATCTAATGTAGGATAAAATGAAGGGTGGCCATATAATGTACTGTGCAAAAGTTTTAGGCAGTTGTGGAAAAATGCTGCAAAGTAAGAATGCTTCCAAAAGTAAAAGAGTTAATAGTTTTTCTTTTTTCTATCAATTAACAAAATACAAAGTGAATGAACAGAAGAGAAATATAAATCAATATTAGGTGTGACCGCCCTTTGCCTTCAATCAATTGCCTTCATCAATTCTCCTAGGTACACTTGTACAGTCATGGATTTTGTAGGATTCAACAATTATACCAAACATGTAATAATTATTATTTTCATACGTAGGTTAAAATACAATCATTAACTGTAACAGAAACGGCTGTGTAGGAGGCTAAAAACTGGATAAGGAACAGCCAAGCTCTGCTACAAAGGTGAGGTTGTGGAAGACAGTTTCATGTCACATGTCCACCATGGCAAGACTGAGCGCAGTAGCAAGACACAAGGTAGTTATACTGCATCAGCAAGGTCTCTCCCAGGCAAAGACTTCATAGCAGACTGGGGTTTCAAGACAGTAGACGCGGTCGTCGGCCAAGGAAACGTGCAGTACATCAAAGACACATCATGCTAACTTCCCTTAGAAATCGGAAGATGTCCAGCAGTGCCATCAGCTCAGAACTGGCAGAAATCAGTGGGACCCAGATACGCCCGTCTACTGTTCTGAGAAGTCTGCCCAGAAGTGTCTTCATGGGAGAATTGAGGCTAAAAAGCCAAACCTTCTACATAGAAACAAGGCCAACAACTCAACTCTGCACGAAAACACAGGAACAGGGGTGCAGAAAAATGGCAGCAGGTGCTCTGGACATGTGATATATTTGGTGTAACAGAAGGTGAAGGAGAGCGGTACAATAATGAGGGTCTGCAGGCAGCAGTGAAGCATGGTGGAGGGTCCTGCAGACAGTACAATAATGAGGGTCTGCAGGCAGCAGTGAAGCATGGTGGAGGGTCCTGGAGAGCGGTACAATAATGAGGGTCTGCAGGCAGCAGTGAAGCTCGGTGGAGGGTCCTGGAGAGCGGTACAATAATGAAGGTCTGCAGGCAGCAGTGAAGCAAGGTGGAGGGTCCTGGAGAGAGGTACAATAATGAGGATCTGCAGGCAGCAGTGAAGCATGGTGGAGGGTCTGCAGGCAGCAGTGTAGCGCGGTGGAGGGTCTGGTGGAGGGTCCTGGAGGGCGGTACAATAATGAGGGTCTGCAGGCAGCAGTGAAGCATCGTGGAGGGTCCTGAAGAGCGGTACAATAATGAGGGTCTGCAGGCAGCAGTGAAGCATGGTGGAGGGTCCTGGAGAGCGGTACAATAATGAGGGTCTGAAGGCAACAGTGAAGCACGGTGGAGGGTCCTGGAGAGCGTAACAATAATGAGGGTCTGCAGGCAGCAGTGTAGCATGGTGGAGGGTCTGGTGGAGGGTCCTGAAGAGCGGTACAATAATGAGGGTCTGCAGGCAGCAGTGAAGCATGGTGGAGGGTCCTGGAGAGCGTAACAATAATGAGGGTCTGCAGGCAGCAGTGAAGCATGGTGGAGGGTCCTGGAGAGCGGTACAATAATGAAGGTCTGCAGGCAGCAGTGAAGCATGGTAGAGGGTCCTCGAGAGCGGTACAATAATGAGGGTCTGCAGGCAGCAGTGAAGCATGGTGGAGGGTCCTGGAGACAGTACAATAATGAGGGTCTGCAGGCAGCAGTGAAGCAGGGTGGATGGTCTTGAAGAGCGGTACAATAATGAGGATCTGCAGGCAGCAGTGAAGCATGGTGGAGGGTCTGCAGGCAGCAGTGTAGCGCGGTGGAGGGTCTGGTGGAGGGTCCTGGAGAGCGGTACAATAAGGAGGGTCTGAAGGCAGCAGTGAAGAATGGTGGAGGGTCCTGGAGAGCGGTACAATAATGAGGGTCTGCAGGCAGCAGTGAAGCATGGTGGAGGGTCCTGGAGAGCGGTACAATAATGAGGGTCCGCAGGCAGCAGTGAAGCATGGTGGAGGGTCCTGGAGAGCGGTACAATAATGAGGGTCTGCAGGCAGCAATGTAGCTCGGTGGAGGGTCTGGTGGAGGGTCCTGGAGGGCGGTACAATAATGAGGGTCTGCAGGCAGCAGTGTAGCATGGTGGAGGGTCCTGAAGAGCAGTACAATAATGAGGGTCTGCAGGCAGCAGTGAAGCATGGTGCAGGGTCCTGGAGAGCGGTACAATAATGAGGGTCTGCAGGCAGCAATGTAGCTCGGTGGAGGGTCTGGTGGAGGGTCCTGGAGGGCGGTACAATAATGAGGGTCTGCAGGCAGCAGTGAAGCATCGTGGAGGGTCCTGAAGAGCGGTACAATAATGAGGGTCTGCAGGCAGCAGTGAAGCATGGTGGAGGGTCCTGGAGAGCGGTACAATAATGAGGGTCTGAAGGCAGCAGTAAAGCATGGTGCAGGGTCCTGGATAGCGGTACAATAATGAGGGTCCGCAGGCAACAGTGAAGCACGGTGGAGGGTCCTGGAGAGCGTAACAATAATGAGGGTCTGCAGGCAGCAGTGTAGCATGGTGGAGGGTCTGGTGGAGGGTCCTGAAGAGCGGTACAATAATGAGGGTCTGCAGGCAGCAGTGAAGCATGGTGGAGGGTCCTGGAGAGCGTAACAATAATGAGGGTCTGCAGGCAGCAGTGAAGCATGGTGGAGGGTCCTGGAGAGCGGTACAATAATGAGGGTCTGCAGGCAGCAGTAAAGCATGGTAGAGGGTCCTCGAGAGCGGTACAATAATGAGGGTCTGCAGGCAGCAGTGAAGCATGGTGGAGGGTCCTGGAGACAGTACAATAACGAGGGTCTGCAGGCAGCAGTGAAGCAGGGTGGAGGGTCTTGAAGAGCGGTACAATAATGAGGATCTGCAGGCAGCAGTGAAGCATGGTGGAGGGTCTGCAGGCAGCAGTGTAGCGCGGTGGAGGGTCTGGTGGAGGGTCCTGGAGAGCGGTACAATAAGGAGGGTCTGAAGGCAGCAGTGTAGCTCGGTGGAGGGTCCTGGAGAGCGGTACAATAATGAGGGTCTGCAGGCAGCAGTGAAGCATGGTGGAGGGTCCTGGAGAGCGGTACAATAATGAGGGTCCGCAGGCAGCAGTGAAGCATGGTGGAGGGTCCTGGAGGGCGGTACAATAATGAGGGTCTGCAGGCAGCAGTGTAGCATGGTGGAGGGTCTGGTGGAGGGTCCTGAAGAGCAGTACAATAATGAGGGTCTGCAGGCAGCAGTGAAGCATGGTGCAGGGTCCTGGAGAGCGGTACAATAATGAGAGTCTGCAGGCAGCAATGTAGCTCGGTGGAGGGTCTGGTGGAGGGTCCTGGAGGGCGGTACAATAATGAGGGTCTGCAGGCAGCAGTGAAGCATGGTGGAGGGTCCTGAAGAGCGGTACAATAATGAGGGTCTGCAGGCAGCAGTGAAGCATGGTGGAGGGTCCTGGAGAGCGGTACAATAATGAGGGTCTGCAGGCAGCAGTGAAGCATGGTGGAGGGTCCTGGAGAGCGGTACAATAATGAGGGTCTGCAGGCAGCAATGTAGCTCGGTGGAGGGTCTGGTGGAGGGTCCTGGAGGGCGGTACAATAATGAGGGTCTGCAGGCAGCAGTGTAGCATGGTGGAGGGTCCTGAAGAGCAGTGCAATAATGAGGGTCTGCAGGCAGCAGTGAAGCATGGTGGAGGGTCCTGGAGAGCGGTACAATAATGAGGGTCTGCAGGCAGCAATGTAGCTCGGTGGAGGGTCTGGTGGAGGGTCCTGGAGGGCGGTACAATAATGAGGTTCTGCAGGCAGCAGTGTAGCTCGGTGGAGGGTCTGGTGGAGGGTCCTGGAGAGCGGTACAATAATGGGGGTCTGCAGGCAGCAGTGAAGCATGGTGGAGGGTCCTGGAGAGCGGTACAATAATGAGGGTCTGCAGGCAGCAGTGAAGCATGGTGGAGGGTCCTGGAGAGCGGTACAATGAGGGTCTGCAGGCAGCAGTGAAGCATGGTGGAGGGTCCTGGAGAGCGGTACAATAATGAGGGTCTGCAGGCAGCAATGTAGCTCGGTGGAGGGTCTGGTGGAGGGTCCTGGAGGCCGGTACAATAATGAGGGTCTGCAGGCAGCAGTGTAGCTCGGTGGAGGGTCTGGTGGAAGGTCCTGGAGAGTGGTATAATAATGAGGGTGTGCAGGCAGCAGTGTAGCTCGGTGGAGGGTCCTGGAGAGCGGTACAATAATGAGGGTCTGCAGGCAGCAGTGTAGCTCGGTGGAGGGTCTGGTGGAGGGTCCTGGAGAGTGGTATAATAATGAGGGTCTGCAGGCAGCAGTGAAGCATGGTGGAGGGTCCTGGAGAGCGGTACAATAATGAGGGTCTGCAGGCAGCAGTGTAGCTCGGTGGAGGGTCCTGGAGAGCGGTACAATAATGAGGGTCTGCAGGCAGCAGTGTAGCTCGGTGGAGGGTCCTGGAGAGCGGTACAATAATGAGGGTCTGCAGGCAGCAGTGAAGCATGGTGGAGGGTCCTGGAGAGCGGTACAATAATGAGGGTCTGCAGGCAGCAGTGTAGCTCGGTGGAGGGTCCTGGAGAGCGGTACAATAATGAGGGTCTGCAGGCAGCAGTGTAGCTCGGTGGAGGGTCCTGGAGAGCGGTACAATAATGAGGGTCTGCAGGCAGCAGTGTAGCTCGGTGGAGGGTCCTGGAGAGCGGTACAATAATGAGGGTCTGCAGGCAGCAGTGTAGCTCGGTGGAGGGTCCTGGAGAGCGGTACAATAATGAGGGTCTGCAGGCAGCAGTGTAGCTCGGTGGAGGGTCCTGGAGAGCGGTACAATAATGAGGGTCTGCAGGCAGCAGTGCAGCTCGGTGGAGGGTCCTGGAGAGCGGTATAATAATGAGGGTCTGCAGGCAGCAGTGTAGCTCGGTGGAGGGTCTGGTGGAGGGTCCTGGAGAGCGGTATAATAATGAGGGTCTGCAGGCAGCAGTGAAGCATGGTGGAGGGTCCTGGAGAGCGGTACAATAATGAGGGTCTGCAGGCAGCAGTGTAGCTCGGTGGAGGGTCCTGGAGAGCGGTACAATAATGAGGGTCTGCAGGCAGCAGTGTAGCTCGGTGGAGGGTCCTGGAGAGCGGTACAATAATGAGGGTCTGCAGGCAGCAGTGTAGCTCGGTGGAGGGTCCTGGAGAGCGGTATAATAATGAGGGTCTGCAGGCAGCAGTGTAGCTCGGTGGAGGGTCTGGTGGAGGGTCCTGGAGAGCGGTATAATAATGAGGGTCTGCAGGCAGCAGTGTAGCTCGGTGGAGGGTCCTGGAGAGCGGTACAATAATGAGGGTCTGCAGGCAGCAGTGTAGCTCGGTGGAGGGTCCTGGAGAGCGGTTCAATAATGAGGGTCTGCAGGCAGCAGTGTAGCTCGGTGGAGGGTCCTGGAGAGCGGTTCAATAATGAGGGTCTGCAGGCAGCAGTGTAGCTCGGTGGAGGGTCTGGTGGAGGGTTCTTGCTGGTGCTGCATTTCAGTATATGGAGATCTGGATTTGGTGTCCTCAATGCTGAGAAATACAGGCAGATAATTATCGATCATGTAATAACATCAGGTAGGCGTCTGATTGGCTCCAAATTTCTTCTGCAGCAGGACAACGACCCCCAACATCCAGCCAATGTCATTAAGAAATATCTCCAGTGTAAAGAACGAGGAGCCTTGGAAGTGATGATTTGGCCCCCAGAGCCCTGATCTCTACATCATGGAGTCTGTCTGGGATCACATGAAGAGAAGGATGTGAGGAGGCGACAACCACAGAAGATCTGCAACAACTTCCCGGCAGAGTTCCTGCAAAAACTGTACAAGAACCTAGAAGTGATACTGTATGAAGGCAAAGGGCGGTCATAACTAATATTGATAAGGTTTAGATTTCTCTTCTGTTCATTCACTTTTTATTTTGTTAATTGATAGAAAAAACTATTAACACTTCTATTTTTGGAATCATTCTTACTTTGCAGCAATATCCCACAACTGGCTAAAACTTTTGCACCGTACTGTAAATTAGATGAATGTCACCAAAACCCACAGATGTCAACAGGACTGGTCGACTATCATATATGGGGCTCTACCCTGACAGTAGATGAAATGAGAAAGAGGAATCGGACAGGTTGGATTTCAACATGGCTGATCCTTTGTTACATGGTGGAAAAGTGGTTGCCAGAAAGTTTACAGTTTACTCCTCTCTCCCCATTGAAATACACACCAAGCAGATATTTATGTTGGAGTCAGGAGGCATAGATGTCGAAAGGGTAGGAGTACCTTAACCGATTCCCTGCATAATAAAGGCTCAGCTAAGTTATTTGGATATATCTGTTCACAAGCTTGCAGTTTCAAAGATCAACCAGCAGAATACCGAGTGCAGCTCTGGAGTATAAAACAGGATGTAACTCAGGATCAGTACAGGATAAGTAATGTATGTACACAGTGACTCCACCAACAGAATAGTGAGTGCAGCTCTGGAGTATAATATAGGATGCAACTCAGGATCAGTACAGGATAAGTAATGTAATGTATGTACACAGTGACTCCACCAGCAGAATAGTGAGTGCAGCTCTGGAGTATAATACAGGATGTAACTCAGGATCAGTACAGGATAAGTAATGTAATGTATGTACACAGTGACTCCACCAGCAGAATAGTGAGTACAGCTCTGGAGTATAATAAGGATATAACTCAGGATCAGTACAGGATAAGTAATGTAATGTATGTACACAGTGACTCCACCAGCAGAATAGTGAGTGCAGCTCTGGAGTATAATACAGGATGTAACTCAGGATCAGTACAGGATAAGTAATGTAATGTATGTACACAGTGACTCCACCAGCAGAATAGTGAGGGCAGCTCTGGAGTATAATACAGGATGTAACTCAGGATCAGTACAGGATAAGTAATGTATGTACACAGTGACTCCACCAGCAGAATAGTGAGGGCAGCTCTGGAGTATAATATAGGATGTAACTCAGGATCAGTACAGGATAAGTAATGTAATGTATGTACACAGTGACTCCACCAGCAGAATAGTGAGTGCAGCTCTGGAGTATAATACAGGATGTAACTCAGGATCAGTACAGGATAAGTAATGTATGTACACAGTGACTCCACCAGCAGAATAGTGAGTGCAGCTCTGGAGTATAATACGGGACATAACTCAGGATCAGTACAGGATAAGTAATGTAATGTATGTACACAGTGACTCCACCAGCAGAATAGTGAGTGCAGCTCTGGAGTATAATACAGGATGTAACTCAGGATCAGTACAGGATAAGTAATGTATGTACACAGTGACTCCACCAGCAGAATAGTGAGTGCAGCTCTGGAGTATAATACAGGATGTATCTCAGGATCAGTACAGGATAAGTAATGTATGTACACAGTGACTCCACCAACAGAATAGTGAGTGCAGCTCTGGAGTATAATACAGGATGTAACTCAGGATCAGTACAGGATAAGTAATGTATGTACACAGTGACTCCACCAGCAGAATAGTGAGGGCAGCTCTGGAGTATAATACAGGATGTAACTCAGGATCAGTACAGGATAAGTAATGTATGTACACAGTGACTCCACCAACAGAATAGTGAGTGCAGCTCTGGAGTATAATATAGGATGTAACTCAGGATCAGTACAGGATAAGTAATGTAATGTATGTACACAGTGACTCCACCAGCAGAATAGTGAGTGCAGCTCTGGAGTATAATACAGGATGTAACTCAGGATCAGTACAGGATAAGTAATGTAATGTATGTACACAGGGACTCCACCAGCAGAATAGTGAGTGCAGCTCTGGAGTATAATACGGGACATAACTCAGGATCAGTACAGGATAAGTAATGTAATGTATGTACACAGTGACTCCACCAGCAGAATAGTGAGTGCAGCTCTGGAGTATAATACAGGATGTAACTCGGGATCAGTACAGGATAAATAATGTAATGTACACAGTGACTCCACCAGCAGAATAGTGAGTGCAGCTCTGGAGTATAATACGGGACATAACTCAGGATCAGTACAGGATAAGTAATGTAATGTATGTACACAGTGACTCCACCAGCAGAATAGTGAGTACAGTACAATACATTATGTTACTTAGGATCAACTTCATGAACCGACTGTTCACTGGCTGCCTAATATATCCCCCCCCCCCCTTTGTCAGGCGCCATTGTAACCAGATCATCACGGTCATTCCCTTCACCTGTCACAGCTGATCGGTGCAGAGGTTAATAAAGCAGGCTACTGAGCAAAGGTGCAAGAGGGTTGAGTGATCACACATGGAGCATAGTCCTGACCAGCGAAGATGATGTGAACTGTCCCCTATATGCTCCATTATTACAACACACAGAATAGCCAGAAAAGAAGTGCTCCTAAAAATGTAATGTGTGATCCTTGTCCTATTAAAGTGTATTGTCTGTATTCACTGAAGAGAAAACCATGAGCAAATAACTGCACATATAGAGACAGCCCAGGGACGCCTGAGCCATCGCCTTACAGACAGGAAGATCTTCTAGGGTACTCACCTTCAGTGTGTAGACCCCCATCCTGCCCGGGACCTTGTAGAACATGCCCTCGTCACCGCGGGAGTTAGTGTGCAGCATGGCGTTCAGGCAGGCCAGCGGGGAGGTGCCACTGAAAAACACACAGTCACATAAAGGGGAGAACATATAGAACACGAAACAATGATATACTCTGTACTGTGCAGCCATCACAAGTGGGTATGAAGATAGTGGGGGTGATGATACAAGAGCACGTGTAGAAACGGTGCACACATGTATAATAGTGAACCTGGAGCAGTGTATAGTGATAGTGAACATGGAGCAGTGTATAGTGATAGTGAACATGGAGCAGTGTATAGTGATAGTGAACATGGAGCAGTGTATAATGATAGTGAACATGAAGTAGTGTATAATGATAGTGAGCATGGAGCACAGTGTATAGTGATAGTGAACATGGAGCAGTGTATAGTGATAGAGAACATGAAGTAGTGTATAATGATAGTGAACATGGAGCAGTGTATAATGATAGTGAACATGGAGCAGTGTATAATGATAGTGAACATGGAGCAGTGTATAATGATAGTGAACATGAAGTAGTGTATAATGATAGTGAGCATGGAGCACAGTGTATAATGATAGTGAACATGGAGCAGTGTATAGTGATAGAGAACATGAAGTAGTGTATAATGATAGTGAACATGAAGTAGTGTATAATGATAGTGAACATGGAGCAGTGTATAGTGATAGAGAACATGAAGTAGTGTATAATGATAGTGAACATGGAGCAGTGTATAATGATAGTGAACATGGAGCAGTGTATAATGATAGTGAACATGAAGTAGTGTATAATGATAGTGAGCATGGAGCACAGTGTATAGTGATAGTGAACATGGAGCAGTGTATAGTGATAGAGAACATGAAGTAGTGTATAATGATAGTGAACATGGAGCAGTGTATAGTGATAGTGAACATGGAGCAGTGTATGATAGTGAACATGAAGTAGTGTATAATGATAGTGAGCATGGAGCACAGTGTATAGTGATAGTGAACATGGAGCAGTGTATAGTGATAGAGAACATGAAGTAGTGTATAATGATAGTGAACATGGAGCAGTGTATAGTGATAGTGAACATGGAGCAGTGTATGATAGTGAACATGAAGTAGTGTATAATGATAGTGAGCATGGCGCACAGTGTATAGTGATAGTGAACATGGAGCAGTGTATAGTGATAGAGAACATGAAGTAGTGTATAATGATAGTGAACATGGAGCAGTGTATAGTGATAGTGAACATGACGTAGTGTATAATGATAGTGAACATGGAGCAGTGTATAGTGATAGTGAACATGGAGCAGTGTATAGTGATAGTGAACATGGAGCAGTGTATAATGATAGTGAACATGGAGCACAGTGTATAATGATAGAGAACATGGAGCACAGTGTATAATGATATATAACATGGAGCACAGTGTATAATGATAGTGAACATGGAGCACAGTGTATAATGATAGTGAACATGGAGCACAGTGTATAATGATAGTGAACATGGAACACAGTGTATAATGATAGTGAACATGGAGCACAGTGTATAATGATAGTGAACATGGAGCACAGTGTATAATGATAGTGAACATGGAGCACAGTGTATAATGATAGTGAACATGGAGCACAGTGTATAATGATAGTGAACATGGAGCAGTGTATAGTGATAGTGAACATGGAGCACAGTGTATAGTGATAGTGAACATGGAGCACAGTGTATAATGATAGTGAACATGGAGCAGTGTATGATAGTGAACATGGAGCACAGTGTATAATGATAGTGAACATGGAGCACAGTGTATAATGATAGTGAACATGGAGCACAGTGTATAATGATAGTGAACATGGAGCACAGTGTATAATGATAGTGAACATGGAGCACAGTGTATAATGATAGTGAACATGGAGCAGTGTATAATGATAGTGAACATGGAGCACAGTGTATAATGATAGAGAACATGGAGCACAGTGTATAATGATAGTGAACATGGAGCACAGTGTATAGTGATAGTGAACATGGAGCACAGTGTATAATGATAGTGAACATGGAGCAGTGTATGATAGTGAACATGGAGCACAGTGTATAATGATAGTGAACATGGAGCACAGTGTATAATGATAGTGAACATGGAGCACAGTGTATAATGATAGTGAACATGGAGCACAGTGTATGATAGTGAACATGGAGCACAGTGTATAATGATAGTGAACATGGAGCACAGTGTATAATGATAGTGAACATGGAGCAGTGTATAGTGATAGTGAACATGGAGCAGTGTATAGTGATAGTGAACATGGAGCACAGTGTATAATGATAGTGAACATGGAGCAGTGTATAGTGATAGAGAACATGAAGTAGTGTATAATGATAGTGAACATGGAGCAGTGTATAGTGATAGTGAACATGGAGCACAGTGTATAATGACTGACCTGATCTCTTTTAGTCCCTCTCGCTGGATGACCTGTAGGATTTCTTTATGGCTCATCGGTGTGTTGTGATATTTCTCTAAAACCTGTGGAGGAGAAGGAAACAATCATCGCAGTCATGTGATCTTCTGACCTGTGTACGGGGAAGACTGAGGAAATAAAACCGGGATCAAAGAGACATCACTACATGCACATGATCAAATGGGCGATTACATTACTTATCTTATACTGATTCTTCTTTACATCCAGTATTATACTCCAGAGCTGCGCTCACTATTCTACAATCTTCGGAACTAAAATCTCACAGCATTCCCTGCTTGTTAATCGTCTGCACAGCGCTGTCTTTTCTCCAGGCAAATGTACAGTTATCTGATGTAGAGAAACTAACTTCCCCTTGTATTATAAAAGCTCAGCTAAGCAGTCTTTACAACAAGCTTGCTGACTGTTTCCAATGACAGGTGTAACTCAGATGCTAACCCTTTAACATGAGTTGTAACAAGTCTTATACTCCAGTTACATCCAAAGTAGCTTTCACAGTTCAGCTTCTATGTTGTAGGACTTTTCACCTCACTGTGGCCCCCTGCTGGTACAATGGCTAAATACTGAAAGCTCTGCTGTGCTGCACTGGAAGATGTAGAGCTCACTTTGTAGAGCATAGCATAGTCGGAGATCTCAGCTAAGCATTTAGGGATATGTCTCGCAGATTCCAAACGGTACTCAGCAGAATTGTAAATGCAGCTCTGGATGTGACTAGAGTATAAAAGACTCATGATGCAGCAGTGGTAGCCAAGATGGGGGCCATATAGGTTGTCACCCAGCTTTCCCAGGTACAGAAACACATAAGAAACGGCTCAATAGAAATTTCAGCAAGATGAGAAATCCTCCAATTCCTGGGCGGTCCCTGCTCAGACGGAGGAGGTCCCCGGAGCTGAGATTTCCAGGATAAGTGTCGGCTGCGACTCGCTGTAACCTGGAAGTTTGGGACTAGGGAATATATCATCTCCACGCAGGATTAGGTCGGGGGAGCTGGGATTAGTCGTCATCCTCTATAAATAAAACAGACTTCACTCCTCGCCTGTAATCTCAGGCACCTCGTATATGGCCGGCGGCGCTCCCATATAAACGCCATCTTAATACGGTTTATTGTAGGGGGGCAGGGTGTAATAGAACGATCCACATGTGAGCGCCAGGGTACGGTTTATATACACATATAATCTTTATAAAAACTCGGGTCATGTGCGTTATATATCTGTACTGTACTGGTTCTGGGGCTCACAAATACAGCCTGATGAATGTTATTGGAAACTGTCAGCAAGTTGACGAGAATACACCCCTCTAACAGCTCCTAAAATGCAGGGGTTGTTCGTTTTTCCTACATTAGATGACTTTCCAGTACCTGAAGCAAAGAATGCAAATCACAAGAGCTAGCTCTATGCAGATACTGAACAAGAAGGGATTGATGGGGGATTTCAGCTCCGGAGCCTTCAGAACTGCGAGTGCAGCTCCGGAGTATAATACAGGCTGTAACGTACGATTAGTGTAGGATAAGTAATGTAACGTGTGTACACAGTGACTCCACCAAAAGAATAGTGAGTGCAGCTCTGGAGTATAATACAGGATATAACTCAGGATCAGTACAGGATAAGTAATGTAATGTATGTACACAGTGACTCCACCAGCAGAATAGTGAGCGCAGCTCTGGAGTATAATACAGGATGTATCTCAGGATCAGTACAGGATAAGTAATGTATGTACACAGTGACTCCACCAGCAGAATAGTGAGTGCAGCTCTGGAGTATAATACAGGATGTAACTCCGGATCAGGACAGGATAAGTAATGTAATGTATGTACACAGTGACCACCAGCAGAATAGTGAGTGCAGCTCTGTAGTATAATACAGGATATAACTCAGGATCAGTACAGGATAAGTAATGTAATGTATGTACACAGTGACTCCACCAGCAGAATAGTGACTGCAGCTCTGGAGTATAATACAGGATGTAACTCAGGATCAGTACAGGGTAAGTAATGTAATGTATGTACACAGTGACTCCACCAGCAGAATAGTGAGTACAGCTCTGGAGTATAATAAGGATATAACTCAGGATCAGTACAGGATAAGTAATGTATGTACACAGTGACTCCACCAGCAGAATAGTGAGTGCAGCTCTGGAGTATAATACAGGATGGAACTCAGGATCAGTACAGGATAAGTAATGTAATGTATGTACACAGTGACTCCACCAGCAGAATAGTGACTGCAGCTCTGGAGTATAATACAGGATGTAACTCAGGATCAGTACAGGATAAGTAATGTAATGTATGTACACAGTGACTCCACCAGCAGAATAGTGAGTGCAGCTCTAGAGTATAATACAGGATGTAACTCAGGATCAGTACAGGATAAGTAATGTAATGTATGTACACAGTGACTCCACCTGCAGAATAGTGAGTGCAGCTCTGGGGTATAATACTGGATGTAACTCAGGATCAGTACAGGATAAGTAATGTAATGTATGTACACAGTGACTTCACCAGCAGAATAGTGAGTGCAGCTCTGGAGTATAATATAGGATGTAACTCAGGATCAGTACAGGATAAGTAATGTAATGTATGTACACAGTGACTCCACCAGCAGAATAGTGAGTGCAGCTCTGGAGTATAATACAGGATGTAACTCAGGATCAGTAATGTAATGTATGTATACAGTGACTCCACCAGCAGAATAGTGAGTGCAGCTATGGAGTATAATACAGGATGTAACTCAGGATCAGTACAGGATAAGTAATGTAATGTATGTGCACAGTGACTCCACCAGCAGAATAGTGAGTGCAGCTCTGGAGTATAATATGGGATATAACTCAGGATCAGTACAGGATATGTAATGTATGTACACAGTGACTCCACCAGCAGAATAGTGAGTGCAGCTCTGGAGTATAATACAGGATGTATCAGTACAGGATAAGTAATGTATGTACACAGGGACTCCACCAGCAGAATAGTCAGTGCAGCTCTGGAGTGGGTGGAGTAGGAGGTGTGGAGAGAGCTGCTGAGACTACCGTGCAGGCCTTGGATCCAGGGACTTTCCTTATTCTATCTGCCCAGGCCTCATACCATCTGCCTGGGCTTGGAAAGTACCCTGAGGGGGGTTCCATCCTAGGATGGAGCCTCAGACCTCTACCTCCCGGAGCATGCCAGCGGGGGGTAGAGGGTCATCCCAGCTGGCTGGGAATATGCAAACAGTCGCGGGGGTGAGGAGATCATCTCGGGGCAAGGCTGTCCTGGCTCCCCCTGACGCTGGAACCCTGGATAAGGGTATGGAGACGCGGTCCGGCAGGGTGATCGAGGTGTTGTCATCTGGAGAAGGACCAGCGCCGTCCGGACATTTGGATGACGGTCGTGTGGAGGAATGGGGACAGCTGAGGACCGGAGAGACGGTGGAGAACTTCAGCTCCCGTCTGGCTATGCGGTTGGAGGAGTATCGGGACCTCAGGAAGTCGCTGCAACGGCTCCGTGCGGACTTGGCGGTCGCCAGAGGAAGAGCTGCAAAAGCCTCAGGAGGTAAGAGGTCCCGATACCTTTTAAATGTGAAATCCTTGTTGGAGGAAATAAAAGAAGTGGAAGAGAGACGTGAGGAGATTTTGGCAGGCGGATGGGTGTTTGGAGAAAAGTTAAAAAATGAAGAGAGGTTTGCCGAGATGGCAGAACCTATAAAAATAGAAAGTGTGGAGGAAGACAGCAGAGCCCCAGACACAGCAAAGGAAATTGTGGGGGAGAAAATGGAGCATGAGAATGCAAAGTCCAGAGAAGGCACAGATTCTGAGGCACCCAGGAGCAGTGAGGAGGAGGAGGGTGGACTCACAGCTGGGAGAAATCAGGAGAGTTTTGATACTGACAGTGAGCGGCCTCCAGGATTACTCACTCAGATCCGTAACGTGGAGTCGCCGGTATCCTTCCAGGGATTTTGTTTCGGTGCAGAGTTACCCGCAGAGGAGGAAAAGCAAAAGAAAAAAAAATTTAAGAAGAAAAAAAAGACAAAGGAAAAAAAATCTGCTGAAGGTTCATTTAAAATGGTGTATACAGCAAGATCCTTCCTGTGCTCTGAGCCTGATGCAAGTCAGGATCAGAGCGCAGGTCCCGCAAGACCCCCAGCTCAAGCCTCTGCAGTGGGGCTGGAGCGGGAATGCGGGGAGAGTGTTACGGGTCCGGCATTAGAACACGTGGTGGTCAAAATGGCGCCGGACGCCAACCCCTGCAAAGGGGGCGGTACTGGTGGCCTGGTGACGCCAGGGGGTGTGTCCCCGTGTCCGGTTAATGGCGAGCCCGGGAAACTGGTCTCTGATGCGAGTCAGCGGTCTGGAGAACGGGTAAACCAGAAACCGGATGTGGTGTCTGAAAGCCGGAAGTCTGTCGGTGTCGCAGTAAAGCCGTCAGACGTTCCGGACAAGGGCGGTCACAGAGGGGGCTCCGGCTCTGTTGGCCACTCCTCTGTGGGAGGGGGGAGTGGTCCGGCGCCGGAGGCGGCTCCAGTGACGTCAGTGGCTCCTTCGTCCGCATCACTGAAAAGTGGTGTAGGCGAGAAGGGGGCTGCTGGCGTCGGGGGCGGCGGTGGCCCCTTTCCCAAAAATGTTCCGCACATAGAAAAGATGGAGGTTAATGAGGCGGAGGGCACAGCGGGGACATCGCTTATAACATCTGGTGGCGTCCCTGCAAAGGTGCCTGATGATGCGGAGACTGAAGCAGTGTCTACCCACACAAAATGTACAGCAAAAATACAGAACATAGAACCAGGCCTGGCCAGAAGGATGACTGCAGGGGGACCTGGTGGGTTAAATAAAAAAGTTGCGGCTGTGGAGGTGGGAACTGCTGGGGGTATGCAGGTGTCTGCAAATAAAGTTGCTGGAGTGTCTGCTGGTAATGGGGTGTTGAGTGCTGTGTCTGTGGGTGGTGGGGATGGGGTATCAACCAGGGGCAATGGGCCTGGCGCTCCTCTTGCTGTGACATCCGGCAGGTCTTATGCTGGTGTGGCAGCGGGGGGACAGCGGGCCCACCCATCTTCATCCTCAAGGTCCGGGGACGGTAACTTGCAACAACGTCTCTTGGACGCTTTAAGAGAGGGAAAGCAAACCCTAACCATAGGGGGAGTGCAGAAGGACCTGTCTTTCTGGATAGACAGATATGGTCTAAATGCCTTCCGAGAGCAACGAGGAGATCAGTGGTCGCTCCCAACAGCCGGGCAGGCTGTAGCCAGGAGGAATGTGGTCCGTCTCCGGTGGCGTGGCAATGATGCGTGCCCTCCCAGAAAGAGGGTGGTGGAGCTGCTGCTGGGGATGGGCTTCAAGGCGAGTGACATCTTTGCCTTGATACATCCTCATGGCTCGGTCGAGTTTGACATCAGCTTTGTTCACCTAGGGGGCCTTGAGGTCTTCTGGGGGAACTACGAGCTGATGAAGGACGAGCCTGGCTGGCGAGACTTTGCTGCACAAGCAATTTCTCGCCAAAGTGGTCCCAAGAGAGTGACCGTTCTTACCCGTAACGAGTCACTCTCTTGTATTGATATCATGACCTGGTTGGGAAGGTACGGAGAGGTAGTAGAGATGCCACGGAAGAACATGGATGAGTTTGGCATCTGGTCAGGGGCCTGGACGTTCATGGTTAAATTAAAGCGTCTGGGACAGACGGTGTCCCACATACCATCGTCTGCTTTCCTGGGAAGAGATCGGATCCTTGTCTTCTACCAGGGGCAGCCGAAGTTGTGTCACCGGTGTGGCGACCCCTCACATTTGAGTGCAGGCTGCAAGGTGCAGAAGTGTGCTCATTGTGGGGGGATTGGTCATCTAGCCGCATCGTGTGACCGTATTCGGTGCAACCTGTGTGGTGACTTAGGTCACCCGTTCAGTCGGTGTCCTCGCTCTGTTGTCAATGCTTGTTCCAAACCTGCGGAGGATGAAAGGAGGGAGGCCTCCGTGGGTGAGGGTGCGGGCAGGGACGATGGGGCACAGGGGCAAGGGAAGAATGCAAAGAAGGGTCCCCCTTCTCGCCAGAGAAGGGCGGAGAAGCGAAGGAAGGAGAGGATTTGGAGGGCGCTCCAGGAAACTGGGACAACCTCTGATTCGGATCTGGATGCCCCCCCTGAATCTGATGCCCCTGGGGAGGCCGAATTGAATGGGGAGATGAGGAGGATCCAAAGGGAGCAGAGGGCTGAGGACTCTCAGTCCTCCCACTATGAAAGTGTGGGAGAGGAAGAGAGGACTCAGCCTACAGCAAAAGGGACACCGGGCAAAACCCAAGGGCCAAATACATCTGGCCCCGCCCTGGCCCAGGAAGGTAAATCCTGTACCCCCCTGGTGCGCTCTACTGATCGATACCATGCTCTCGTGGACATTCCAGCCTCTCATACTAAGAGGGAGGGCATGGTAGGGCACCCTAGAGTCGTTGAGCCTCCCCTGCTGCAGGGGCCGTTGCCCCCAGAGGGGGAGGTTGACCCGGTACTTGGGGATGAAGATGGGAATAGGGTGGTGAATATGGACTCCTCAGTTTGCAAGAAGCGAGGCAAAGAAGGGGGGTCCTCATCAGATAGAGGGGGGGGTGGGAAGAAGAAAGCCGTCTAACTCAAACATCCATGATGGCGGCACCCACTCCGTTGACGCTGGCATCAATTAACGTTGCCAGCATTAAGTCAGATAGGGCGAGATTTGCAGCCTTTGATTTTCTTGGCCGAGTTGAAGCCGACATTTTTTTTTTGCAGGAGACCAGGCTGTCACTTTTGGCAGACGTTGTTAAATCTAGGAGGGAGTGGCGACGTGGACCCTCCTACTGGTCTCTTGCGGCTGAGCCCTATAGCGGAGTGGCGGTCCTTTTCACCGCACCGGTAACATGCCGACGGATGATTGAGTTAGAAATGGGGAGGTGCTTGATCTTAGATGTCCTCATGAGGGGACAGGAATTAAGACTAATCAATATATACGGACCCCAGAGCAAATGGGACCGTAAAAGTCTCTTCATGAGGATTAAGCCTTTCCTTTTTTCAGGTCGACAAGTTATCTTTGGAGGGGACTTCAATACTGTCGTGAGGCCCCGAGATAGAGGAGGTCCCGGAGATAAAAAATTGACCTACGATAGTGTAGCATTAAAAAATATAGTTAGCGATGCTCGCCTGGTGGATATCCACATCAGGCATACCCCAGGCCACTCGGGTTTCACCTATCGTAGAGGTAGTTGTAGGTCTAGGATAGACAGGTTTTTTTTGAAGGAGGAAGCCATCTCTTCACCAGTGTCCGTTGTTGAGGTGGAGTTCTCCGATCACTGTATGATTATTTTCTCTTTGAACATTGCAGAGTCCCTCCAGATGGGAAGAGGTATATGGAGGCTGAATTCTACTCTCTTGGAAGAAGCGGAGATAAGACAGGCCTTTGAGGATTTTCTTCAGAGCCAGGTACCTTTGTTGGATCTCAGTGGTACTAAGTCTGAGTGGTGGGAGTTGTTTAAAGTCCGGGTGGCAGGATTTTTCCGCAGGCTCTCGAGCCTCAGGTCCATGAGTAGGTACCGCCTATATCAGGAACTGAGGAGGAAACTCGAACATCTGGTCTCAACCGGGGGTAGTGGGGAGGAGATCTCCGTGGTGAAAGCTTTGCTCAGGAGGTGTCAGTATGATAGGCACACATCTTTAGTTCTTGAGAGGGATTTCGGGAGGTACCGCTCGCCCGACCCCTACAGGAACTGTAAGATGTCAGTGAGTCGTAAGGTTGTGACAGGACTGATTGATAGTACAGGATCTCTGAAGAGATCCAAATCAGGGATCTTGGAGGTCGTCAGATCCTTCTACTCGCACCTCTTGGGGAAGCAAGATCCAAACCGAGACGAGATGTCGGCTTTCCTGGCTGAAACCATCCCTGAGCCAGGGGTAGACCCCTCTCTCGGTGTTTTGATAGATTCGATCAAGGAAGAGGAAGTGGGATTGGCGATTGATGGGCTTGCCCTCAAAAAATCGCCAGGGCCGGATGGCTTAACATCCGAGTTTTATAAGACTTTTAAAGGAACCCTAGTTCCCCTCTTGACTGAGGTGTTTAATGAGTGCCTTTCCTCGGGTACTTTGCCAATGTCAATGAGGAGGTCGGCCTTGATCGTTTTATCGAAGGGTAAAGACTCGACCCGTATTGAGAATTGGCGTCCCATAGCGCTGCTCAATACGGACAGAAAGGTTCTCGCAAAGGTGCTGTTTAATCGGCTGGTGAAGTTTGCATCCCGGCTCCTTTCGCCGGTCCAGCATTGCTCTGTTCCAGGCCGCAGCACATTTAGTGCTGTCCTCAGTGTCAGAGAGGCAGTGGAGCAGGGAAATTCTGGTCGGTGGGAGGGGTACATCCTGTCCTTGGACCAGGCCAAGGCTTTTGACCGGGTGGACCACGAGTACCTCTGGTCGGTCCTTCTGAGGTACGGCCTACCGGGGGGGTTTGTCAATTGGCTACAGACCTTATACACTGGGGCTGAGACTTTTGCGCTGGTGAACGGTTGGGTTGGAACCCCCTTTGAGGTTGGGTCTGGTGTCCGCCAGGGTTGTCCCTTGAGCCCTTTGCTATATGCGTTCGCAATTGATCCTTTTCTTAAAAGGATCGATCGTGGGCCATTGGCGGGAGTCGGGGCCGGCCTGGAGGGGCCGGAGGCCACTCAGAGGGTGGTTGCGTACGCAGACGACGTCTCCATTTTTGTCTCCTCGAGAGGGGAGGCAGAGTGGGTGATGTCGGAAGTGGAGCGTTACTCATTGGCATCTGGGTCCAAGATCAACCGGGATAAGTGCAAAAGTCTCTGGCTGGGAGGAGGAGATCCTGGTTTTGATCTCCCGGACACCCTTCCAGAGCCTCAGGGGTCTGCTAAGATCTTAGGAGTCGAATTTGGCCCGGGTGATTACCCCAAGAAGAACTGGGAGGATAGGCTGAATCTAGTTGCCCAGAAGGTCGACCAATGGAAGGGTTGGTCCTTAACCCTGAGGGAAAGGGTTCACTTGGCCAAGGCCTACCTGGTGCCCATGTTGCTTTACCTGGGCAGTGTGTGCATCTTGCCAGAACCTCTCTGGACTCGGGTCTATAGCCTGTTCTTCCAGCTGTTATGGGGGAACAGGCTCAACCTAATCAAGAGGGAGGTTACTTACCTACCAAGGACACTAGGCGGGTTAGGTATGGTTAACCCGGTGGTGTTCCTAGTGAACACCTTTGTTAAGATCAACCTGGCAAACCTCTGGCAAGAGAGGGCTCCTTGGTGGATATCCTCCTGCAGGGGGTGGTTTCGGCCTTTCTTCCAGGAATGGGAGAGAGGAGGGCAAGTGAAAGACCTGCGTACACCTCACGGACATCTCCCGGCTTATGCCACCCTGGCGCTGAAGATTGTTTGCCGGTGGGGTCTGGAGGTGTGGGAGATCAGGACCATGTCGAGAAAATTTCTTGACAAGAGGGTCCTGATGACCCACTTCCAGAAGCCCCTGGCGCTCAAAGACTGCCCAAGTAGTGACCTCGGGGTGGGATTAAAACTTTTAAATTCAGCGAGGATTCCCCAGAAGTTTTGGGATCTGGCTTGGCGTTGCTTCCATGGGAGACTGTATGTGAGGGACAATCTAAAGTGCAGAAGCTCTGATGATCGGGATTGCCCCCGGGAGGAGTGTGGCGGAGTGCTGGAAAGCATGGAGCATTTCCTGCTTCATTGCCCTTTCAATACAGAGGTATACAAAAGGGTGGGAGCCTCCATTGGTTGGCCAGGCCTAACCAGCCTCTCCTATGCTGGGTGGGCCTATGGAGTGTTCGGAGACCTCGGTGGTAGGGACCATTGCACCTTGTTTCTAGTCAGTATAGTGGTCAGGCACTTTATGTGGAATGCACGATGTCTAGTTTCTACCCAGAAGAAAATCCTCCTAGTGGATGAGGTTGTTAGCAATATCATGGGTGACCTGGTGAAGGTGCATTCTTTGGAGGTTGGCAGATTGGGAGCATCCAAAGCCTCTCGTCTTTGGAGGGGCTTTTCCTTTTGGGTGCCTTAATGTGTCTGCCTTCATGAGCGAGGGGGAGTCGTCACCGGTGCTCAACTGGAGGTGGGGGTCTGCGTTCCGCTGAGGCACCAATAAAAAATATAGCGATAGGACTCGGAATAAGGGAAAGGTGAGGGTCAGCATAGGGTCAGCTTTCAATAGGGTCAAGAAAGGGCTAGTAATAGGGTAAGGAGATAGGGCAAGCGATAGGGAGGGTGCAGCGGTGGACGTGGTACCTTGGCCTCTGGGGGGGAGCTGGGGGGGGGCTTTCCCTTCTCTCTATCTGGTGATGGGCTAGGTAAGCACTGGAAGATTTTTGTTTTGTTTAGGATTGAAATGGCAGGAAAAAGGTTTACAAGCGACTGAACTTGGTGCTTTCGGGTACGGTGTATTTTGTATATGGTTTGGTATTTGGACAGGTTGGTGACGTGTATTGTATTATAATGTAGAAATGTTGTTAGAATAGGGATAGACTTAAGGGGGTTAATAGATAGGTTGGGAGGGGGTCGGGGGGGGGGGTTTGCCTGACCCAGCCCCGGACTATGCGGACATGGGAGGACATGGGGCGGGGGGCTGGGCTGGGGTGTTGGGTGTGGTGGTGGGGGCCAGCATCTGGACTATGCGGACGTGAGAGGACATGAGGCGAGATGCTGGCTGGGGTGGTGGAGTTTAGGTAAGAAGGGTAAGGTTAGGGAAAGTCAGGATGTGTATAGTGTGATTAAAAAATATATATATATAAAAAAAAAAAAATAAAAAAAATAAAAAAAAAAAATTGGGATTAGTATTATTATATTTTGGATTTTTGGGGTTATTATTATTATTATTTTATTATTATTATGTTGTTGTTTTATTATTATTATCATTATTATGTTGTTTCTTTAGGCCCTTGGTTGACGCGGGTCGGGGGATTTTCTGTTAGTACTTTGGATTACGTTTATATGATGTTTGTATATATTCTAGTTATTGTTTAGTTTCGGATGAAGTGTAGATGTAAGTATATAAGAGTGGGGTGTATGTGGCCGGGTCTGGTATAGTTTTCTCTTCTCATATACAGAGATGTATAGAAGAAAATTTGTGTATAAGAATTTGGTTGTGATTTTTTGGTTATATGGAATTAGTTATGTATTTGTTTTTCAGTTTATGTTTTGTAAATTTATATAAAATAAAGAGATACAGGATATAACTCAGGATCAGTACAGGATAAGTAATGTAATGTATGTACACAGTGACTCCACCAGCAGAATAGTGAGTGCAGCTCTGGAGTATAATACAGGATGTAACTCAGGATCAGTACAGGATAAGTAATGTAATGTATGTGCACAGTGACTCCACCAGCAGAATAGTGAGTGCAGCTCTGGAGTATAATATGGGATATAACTCAGGATCAGTACAGGATATGTAATGTATGTACACAGTGACTCCACCAGCAGAATAGTGAGTGCAGCTCTGGAGTATAATACAGGATGTATCAGTACAGGATAAGTAATGTATGTACACAGGGACTCCACCAGCAGAATAGTCAGTGCAGCTCTGGAGTATAATACAGGATGTAACTCAGGATCAGTACAGGATAAGTAATGTAATGTATGTACACAGTGTCTCCACCAGCAGAATAGTGAGTGCAGCTCTGGAGTATAATACAGGATGTAACTCCGGATCAGTACAGGATAAGTAATGTAATGTAATGTACACAGTGACTCCACCAGCAGAATAGTGAGTGCAGCTCTGGAGTATAATACAGGATATAACTCAGGATCAGTACAGGATAAGTAATGTAATGTATGTACACAGTGACTCCACCAGCAGAATAGTGAGTGCAGCTCTGGAGTATAATACAGGATGTAACTCAGGATCAGTACAGGATAAGTAATGTAATGTATGTACACAGTGACTCCTCCAGCAGAATAGTGAGTGCAGCTCTGGAGTATAATACAGGATGTAACTCCGGATCAGTACAGGATAAGTAATGTAATGTATGTACACAGTGACTCCACCAGCAGAATAGTGAGTGCAGCTCTGGAGTATAATACAGGATGTAACTCAGGATCAGTACAGGATAAGTAATGTAATGTATATATACAGTAACTCCACCAGCAGAATAGTGAGTACAGCTCTGGAGTATAATACAGGATGTAACTCCGGATCAGTACAGGATAAGTAATGTAATGTATGTACACAGTGACTCCACCAGCAGAATAGTGAGTGCAGCTCTGGAGTATAATACAGGATGTAACTCAGGATCAGTACAGGATAAGTAATGTAATGTATGTACACAGTGACTCCACCAGCAGAATAGTGAGTGCAGCTCTGGAGTATAATACAGGATGTAACTAACTTATACCCATTGTACCCAACAAATAACACACTGATGGAACATGCACAAAACAATAATGACATGTAGCAGTGGTGGTGCGCTGCTGTAGCTGAGCGTAACGGATCATGATATCACAGGAAAGACAGAAGACAACACAGTCACCCCCTCCTGATGCGGCTGCGTCACACACCTCCTATAGTGAGTATCGGACCGAATATATCCATAGGGATTAGTACAGGTTTATAGAACCAGGCTCAGGAAAACTTTTTGGGTGGATTAACCCTTTCATTATTAAGTCTAGTTCTAGATGTCAGCCACAGACGGGATTATTCAGGTTTTGTCTCATAATGGACTCCTTATTTTGTGTTTTCTCATTATCCCTCGCAGTGCAGAACTCCCTCATGTGGGATGGACCTAAACACCTGTTCCTCTTGAGCTCCTGATTTATGAATATAATGCCAGAGTTGCAGTGAAAACTGACACTTATGCCTATGAACACGTGGTTATCCATGCAGGAGAAGTCACATAAATGGAATATTAAGACTTCATACAAGAGGTACGACAAATCTTCAAGAATAAAGGCACAAGCAAATCCAAAGACGAAACTACAAACATATCAGGAGGGGCCGGAGAGAGTTTCAGGAGGTGGAGAGGTCCCACAATAGAAAGTGCTAGAATAGTCAGAGACAGGGTCATTGAGATGGTGGACCTGACAATTTATTTATATGTTGGTATACAAAAGGGTTTCTACCCCTCCTGGTGCTCTGCCCGTGTAGGTGTCAGTCTCCACTCTTGTACTAGTATTCTATTCAGAAATCAGGAAGCTTCGTGCAGGTAACTGTGGGAAGACATAAAAGAAATACTGCACATATAGCTACAAAACGACATGAAGGAGGTCCAGCAATGACTATCCGTCCAGAGGCATAAAGGAAACTCCTGCCAAGTCCTGTATGTATACAGGGACAATCATGGAAGATCAAATCACACATGGTGAACATGATAATGCCCACACTTCTGGTGAGCACCGGTCTGAAGGGGTTAACGGTGACATCCCCGGCGGTGGAGGGGTTAACGGTGACGTTCCCAGCGGTGGAGGGGTTAACGATGACGTCCCCTGGCGGTGGAGGGGTTAACGGTGACGTCCCCTGGCGGTGGAGGGGTTAACGGTGACGTCCCCTGGCGGTGGAGGGGTTAACGGTGACGTCCCCTGGCGGTGGAGGGGTTAACGGTGACGTCCCCTGGCGGTGGAGGGGTTAACGGTGACGTCCCCTGGCGGTGGAGGGGTTAACGGTGACGTCCCCTGGCGGTGGAGGGGTTAACGGTGACGTCCCCTGGCGGTGGAGGGGTTAACGGTGACGTCCCCTGTCGGTGGAGGGGTTAACGGTGACGTCCCCTGGCGGTGGAGGGGTTAACGGTGACATCCCTGTCGGTGGAGGGGTTAACGGTGACGTTCCCTGGCGGTGGAGGGGTTAACGGTGACGTCCCCTGGCGGTGGAGGGGTTAACGGTGACATTCCCTGGCGGTGGAGGGGTTAACGGTGACATCCCTGGTGATGGAGGGGTTAACGGTGACATCCCTGGCGGTGGAGGGGTTAACGGTGACGTCCCCTGGCGGTGGAGGGGTTAACGGTGACGTCCCCTGGCGGTGGAGGGGTTAACGGTGACGTCCCCTGGCGGTGGAGGGGTTAACGGTGACGTCCCCTGGCGGTGGAGGGGTTAACGGTGACGTCCCCTGGCGGTGGAGGGGTTAACGGTGACGTCCCCTGGCGGTGGAGGGGTTAACGGTGACATTCCCTGGCGGTGGAGGGGTTAACGGTGACATCCCTGGCGGTGGAGGGGTTAACGGTGACATCCCTGGCGGTGGAGGGGTTAACGGTGACATCCCTGGTGATGGAGGGGTTAACGGTGACATCCCTGGCGGTGGAGGGGTTACATATATACCTGGGGAACATGAACCAGACATGACACACAGTAACACTCCTCCTCCATCTGCAGAGTCTAATCCATTCCAGATAAACCTGTCTAATCCCGGCCTCCAATCTGTCCAGTGTCTGCAGGAAATCCTTCTGTCACGACACTGCTGCTGTTATTACACAATCCCGCCCGATGCTGCTCATGTTTCATATATAACAATCATCCCTCCATGAGATCAACAGCGGGCGGGCGGGCGGGGGAGGGCACACACCTCACAGGGACGCTGCCGTTGTAGAGTTGCTTTTGTCACTTCATTATCAGTTTGTTTCCCTCTGTGCAGTATTTCTACCTGGAAACCATCAGAAAGCAGGCTAATTAGTCTGATCATGGCACAGGCTACCACTAGGGCGGCAGTAGTCGGAGGCTCCCCTGTGCTGGTGACTAGTGAGAGGTGTCCACACAGTCTAAAACCCTCACACCATTATGTACTAAATGGAGACATAACCAGACCGGCAGATCCATCAACAGCAGCTTGTACACGGTTTCTATAGACGGACTTCTGTAATTGTGACCAAATAACCCAGCGAGTCACCTGCAGATGTTCTGCCACATGGACGTAAAATTTGTAGCACTCCAAGTGACGGACTGGGCTGTGCATCGCGGCCCCTTTATTGTATTAGGTGCAGATTTTCCGCTCGTATTTTCATGCCTCAAATCTGCAGCGTAATACAGCACCAGTAAAGAGACGTCATCTACGCGGTACAGATTTTTTCTACACGTATATGTGTAACACATGAATGTATGAGAGCGGGGCTGAGGCTGTGTGATATGTGTGTAACACATGAGTGTATGAGAGCGGGCTGTGTGATATATGTGTAACACATGTGTATGAGAGCGGGGCTGCGGCTGTGTGATATATGTGTAACACATGAATGTATGAGAGCGGGGCTGCGGCTGTGTGATATATGTGTAACACATGAATGTATGAGAGCGGGGCTGTGTGATATATGTGTAACACATGAATGTATGAGAGCGGGGCTGTGTGATATATGTGTAACACATGAGTGTATGAGAGCGGGGCTGCGGCTGTGTGATATATGTGTAACACATGAATGTATGAGAGAGGGGCTGTGTGATATATGTGTAACACATGAATGTATGAGAGCGGGGCTGTGTGATATATGTGTAACACATGAGTGTATGAGAGCGGGGCTGTGTGATATATGTGTAACACATGAGTGTATGAGAGCGGGGCTGCGGCTGTGTGATATATGTGTAACACATGAATGTATGAGAGCGGGGCTGCGGCTGTGTGATATATGTGTAACACATGAATGTATGAGAGCGGGGCTGAGGCTGTGTGATATGTGTGTAACACATGAGTGTATGAGAGCGGGCTGTGTGATATATGTGTAACACATGTGTATGAGAGCGGGGCTGCGGCTGTGTGATATATGTGTAACACATGAATGTATGAGAGCGGGGCTGCGGCTGTGTGATATATGTGTAACACATGAATGTATGAGAGCGGGGCTGTGTGATATATGTGTAACACATGAATGTATGAGAGCGGGGCTGTGTGATATATGTGTAACACATGAGTGTATGAGAGCGGGGCTGCGGCTGTGTGATATATGTGTAACACATGAATGTATGAGAGAGGGGCTGTGTGATATATGTGTAACACATGAATGTATGAGAGCGGGGCTGTGTGATATATGTGTAACACATGAGTGTATGAGAGCGGGGCTGTGTGATATATGTGTAACACATGAGTGTATGAGAGCGGGGCTGCGGCTGTGTGATATATGTGTAACACATGAATGTATGAGAGCGGGGCTGCGGCTGTGTGATATATGTGTAACACATGAATGTATGAGAGCGGGGCTGAGGCTGTGTGATATGTGTGTAACACATGAGTGTATGAGAGCGGGCTGTGTGATATATGTGTAACACATGAGTGTATGAGAGCGGGGCTGAGGCTGTGTGATATATGTGTAACACATGAATGTATGAGAGCGGGGCTGAGGCTGTGTGATATATGTGTAACACATGAATGTATGAGAGCGGGGCTGCGGCTGTGTGATATATGTGTAACACATGAATGTATGAGAGCGGGGCTGCGGCTGTGTGATATATGTGTAACACATGAATGTATGAGAGCGGGGCTGCGGCTGTGTGATATATGTGTAACACATGAATGTATGAGAGCGGGGCTGTGTGATATATGTGTAACACATAAGTGTATGAGAGCGGGGCTGCGGCTGTGTGATATATGTGTAACACATGAATGTATGAGAGAGGGGCTGTGTGATATATGTGTAACACATGTGTATGAGAGCGGGGCTGCGGCTGTGTGATATATGTGTAACACATGTGTATGAGAGCGGGGCTGCGGCTGTGTGATATATGTGTAACACATGAGTGTATGAGAGCGGGGCTGCGGCTGTGTGATATATGTGTAACACATGAATGTATGAGAGCGGGGCTGTGTGATATATGTGTAACACATGAGTGTATGAGAGCGGGGCTGTGTGATATATGTGTAACACATGAGTGTATGAGAGCGGGCTGTGTGATATATGTGTAACACATGAATGTATGAGAGCGGGGCTGCGGCTGTGTGATATATGTGTAACACATGAATGTATGAGAGCGGGGCTGTGTGATATATGTGTAACACATGAGTGTATGAGAGCGGGGCTGTGTGATATATGTGTAACACATGAATGTATGAGAGCGGGGCTGAGGCTGTGTGATATATGTGTAACACATGAATGTATGAGAGCGGGGCTGTGTGATATATGTGTAACACATGAGTGTATGAGAGCGGGGCTGTGTGATATATGTGTAACACATGAGTGTATGAGAGCGGGGCTGTGTGATATATGTGTAACACATGAGTGTATGAGAGCGGGGCTGTGTGATATATGTGTAACACATGAATGTATGGGAGCGGGGCTGCGGCTGTGTGATATATGTGTAACACATGAGTGCATGAGAGCGGGGCTGCGGCTGTGTGATATGTGTGTAACACATGAGTGTATGAGAGCGGGGCTGAGGCTGTGTGATATATGTGTAACACATGAATGTATGAGAGCGGGGCTGTGTGATATATGTGTAACACATGAGTGTATGAGAGCGGGGCTGTGTGATATATGTGTAACACATGAATGTATGAGAGCGGGGCTGTTTGATATATGTGTAACACATGAGTGTATGAGAGCGGGGCTGTGTGATATATGTGTAACACATGAATGTATGAGAGAGGGGCTGCGGCTGTGTGATATATGTGTAACACATGAGTGTATGAGAGCGGGGCTGCGGCTGTGTGATATATGTGTAACACATGAGTGTATGGGAGCGGGGCTGTGTGATATATGTGTAACACATGAATGTATGAGAGCAGGGCTGCGGCTGTGTGATATATGTGTAACACATGAGTGTATGAGAGCGGGGCTGCGGCTGTGTGATATATGTGTAACACATGAATGTATGAGAGCGGGGCTGAGGCTGTGTGATATGTGTGTAACACATGAGTGTATGAGAGCGGGGCTGCGGCTGTGTGATATATGTGTAACACATGAGTGTATGAGAGCGGGGCTGTGTGATATATGTGTAACACATGAATGTATGGGAGCGGGGCTGAGGCTGTGTGATATATGTGTAACACATGAGTGTATGAGAGCGGGGCTGCGGCTGTGTGATATATGTGTAACACATGAGTGTATGAGAGCGGGGCTGCGGCTGTGTGATATATGTGTAACACATGAGTGTATGAGAGCGGGGCTGCGGCTGTGTGATATATGTGTAACACATGAGTGTATGAGAGCGGGGCTGTTTGATATATGTGTAACACATGAATGTATGAGAGCGGGGCTGAGGCTGTGTGATATATGTGTAACACATGAGTGTATGAGAGCGGGGCTGCGGCTGTGTGATATATGTGTAACACATGAATGTATGAGAGCGGGGCTGTGTGATATGTGTGTAACACATGAATGTATGAGAGCGGGGCTGCGGCTGTGTGATATATGTGTAACACATGAATGTATGAGAGCGGGGCTGTGTGATATGTGTGTAACACATGAGTGTATGAGAGCGGGGCTGTGTGATATATGTGTAACACATGAATGTATGAGAGCGGGGCTGTGTGATATATGTGTAACACATGAGTGTATGAGAGCGGGGCTGTGTGATATATGTGTAACACATGAGTGTATGAGAGCGGGGCTGTGTGATATATGTGTAACACATGAATGTATGAGAGACGGGCTGCGGCTGTGTGATATGTGTGTAACACATGTGTATGAGAGCGGGGCTGCGGCTGTGTGATATGTGTGTAACACATGAATGTATGAGAGCGGGGCTGTGTGATATATGTGTAACACATGAGTGTATGAGAGCGGGGCTGTGTGATATATGTGTAACACATGAGTGTATGAGAGCGGGGCTGCGGCTGTGTGATATATGTGTAACACATGAATGTATGAGAGCGGGGCTGCGGCTGTGTGATATATGTGTAACACATGAATGTATGATAGCGGGGCTGAGGCTGTGTGATATGTGTGTAACACATGAGTGTATGAGAGCGGGGCTGAGGCTGTGTGATATATGTGTAACACATGAGTGTATGAGAGCGGGGCTGAGGCTGTGTGATATATGTGTAACACATGAGTGTATGAGAGCGGGGCTGTGTGATATATGTGTAACACATGAATGTATGAGAGCGGGGCTGTGTGATATATGTGTAACACATGAGTGTATGAGAGACGGGCTGCGGCTGTGTGATATATGTGTAACACATGAGTGTATGAGAGCGGGGCTGAGGCTGTGTGATATATGTGTAACACATGAGTGTATGAGAGCGGGGCTGAGGCTGTGTGATATATGTGTAACACATGAGTGTATGAGAGCGGGGCTGCGGCTGTGTGATAAATGTGTAATACATGAGTGTATGAGAGCGGGGCTGTGTGATATATGTGTAACACATGAGTGTATGAGAGCGGGCTGTGTGATATATGTGTAACACATGAATGTATGAGAGCGGGGCTGCGGCTGTGTGATATATGTGTAACACATGAATGTATGAGAGCGGGGCTGAGGCTGTGTGATATATGTGTAACACATGAGTGTATGAGAGCGGGGCTGTGGCTGTGTGATATATGTGTAACACATGAATGTATGAGAGCGGGGCTGAGGCTGTGTGATATATGTGTAACACATGAGTGTATGAGAGCGGGGCTGAGGCTGTGTGATATATGTGTAACACATGAGTGTATGAGAGCGGGGCTGTGGCTGTGTGATATATGTGTAACACATGAATGTATGAGAGCGGGGCTGAGGCTGTGTGATATATGTGTAACACATGAGTGTATGAGAGCGGGGCTGCGGCTGTGTGATATATGTGTAACACATGAATGTATGAGAGCGGGGCTGTGTGATATATGTGTAACACATGAATGTATGAGAGCGGGGCTGTGTGATATATGTGTAATACATGAGTGTATGAGAGCGGGGCTGCGGCTGTGTGATATATGTGTAACACATGAATGTATGAGAGCGGGGCTGAGGCTGTGTGATATATGTGTAACACATGAGTGTATGAGAGCGAGGCTGTGTGATATATGTGTAACACATGAGTGTATGAGAGCGGGGCTGAGGCTGTGTGATATATGTGTAACACATGAATGTATGAGAGAGGGGCTGCGGCTGTGTGATATATGTGTAACACATGAGTGTATGAGAGCGGGGCTGTGTGATATGTGTGTAACACATGAGTGTATGAGAGCGGGGCTGTGTGATATATGTGTAACACATGAGTGTATGAGAGCGGGGCTGAGGCTGTGTGATATATGTGTAACACATGAGTGTATGAGAGCGGGGCTGCGGCTGTGTGATATATGTGTAACACATGAATGTATGAGAGCGGGGCTGAGGCTGTGTGATATATGTGTAAAATATGAATGTATGAGAGCGGGGCTGCGGCTGTGTGATATATGTGTAACACATGAGTGTATGAGAGCGGGGCTGCGGCTGTGTGATATATGTGTAACACATGAATGTATGAGAGCGGGGCTGTGTGATATATGTGTAACACATGAATGTATGAGAGCGGGGCTGAGGCTGTGTGATATATGTGTAACACATGAGTGTATGAGAGCGGGGCTGTGTGATATATGTGTAACACATGAGTGTATGAGAGCGGGGCTGTGTGATATATGTGTAACACATGAGTGTATGAGAGCGGGGCTGTGTGATATATGTGTAACACATGAGTGTATGAGAGCGGGGCTGCGGCTGTGTGATATATGTGTAACACATGAATGTATGAGAGCGGGGCTGAGGCTGTGTGATATATGTGTAACACATGAGTGTATGAGAGCGGGGCTGCGGCTGTGTGATATATGTGTAACACATGAGTGTATGAGAGCGGGGCTGTGGCTGTGTGATATATGTGTAACACATGAATGTATGAGAGAGGGGCTGAGGCTGTGTGATATATGTGTAACACATGAGTGTATGAGAGCGGGGCTGTGTGATATATGTGTAACACATGAGTGTATGAGAGCGGGGCTGCGGCTGTGTGATATATGTGTAACACATGAATGTATGAGAGCGGGGCTGAGGCTGTGTGATATATGTGTAACACATGAGTGTATGAGAGCGGGGCTGAGGCTGTGTGATATATGTGTAACACATGAGTGTATGAGAGCGGGGCTGTGTGATATGTGTGTAACACATGAATGTATGAGAGCGGGGCTGCGGCTGTGTGATATATGTGTAACACATGAGTGTATGAGAGCGGGGCTGTGTGATATATGTGTAACACATGAGTGTATGAGAGCGGGGCTGAGGCTGTGTGATATATGTGTAACACATGAATGTATGAGAGCGGGGCTGTGTGATATATGTGTAACACATGAGTGTATGAGAGCGGGGCTGCGGCTGTGTGATATATGTGTAACACATGAATGTATGAGAGCGGGGCTGTGTGATATATGTGTAACACATGAGTGTATGAGAGCGGGGCTGCGGCTGTGTGATATATGTGTAACACATGAGTGTATAAGAGCGGGGCTGCGGCTGTGTGATATATGTGTAACACATGAATGTATGAGAGCGGGGCTGAGGCTGTGTGATATATGTGTAACACATGAATGTATGAGAGCGGGGCTGAGGCTGTGTGATATATGTGTAACACATGAGTGTATGAGAGCGGGGCTGTGTGATATATGTGTAACACATGAGTGTATGAGAGCGGGGCTGAGGCTGTGTGATATATGTGTAACACATGAGTGTATGAGAGCGGGCTGTGTGATATATGTGTAACACATGAGTGTATGAGAGCGGGGCAGAGGCTGTGTGATATATGTGTAACACATGAGTGTATGAGAGCGGGGCTGTGTGATATATGTGTAACACATGAATGTATGAGAGCGGGGCTGAGGCTGTGTGATATATGTGTAACACATGAATGTATGAGAGCGGGGCTGCGGCTGTGTGATATATGTGTAACACATGAGTGTATGAGAGCGGGGCTGCGGCTGTGTGATATATGTGTAACACATGAATGTATGAGAGAGGGGCTGTGTGATATATGTGTAACACGAGTGTATGGGAGCGGGGCTGTGTGATATATGTGTAACACGAGTGTATGGGAGCGGGGCTGTGTGATATATGTGTAACACGAGTGTATGAGAGCGGGTCTGAGGCTGTGTGATATATGTGTAACACATGAATGTATGAGAGCGGGGATGCGGCTGTGTGATATATGTGTAACACATGAATGTATGAGAGCGGGGCTGCGGCTGTGTGATATATGTGTAACACATGAGTGTATGAGAGCGGGGCTGTGTGATATATGTGTAACACATGAATGTATGAGAGCGGGGCTGTGTGATAAATGTGTAACACGAGTGTATGAGAGCGGGGCTGTGTGATATATGTGTAACACATGAATGTATGAGAGCGGGGCTGCGGCTGTGTGATATATGTGTAACACATGAGTGTATGAGAGCGGGGCTGCGGCTGTGTGATATATGTGTAACACATGAATGTATGAGAGCGGGGCTGCGGCTGTGTGATATATGTGTAACACATGAGTGTATGAGAGCGGGGCTGCGGCTGTGTGATATATGTGTAACACATGAGTGTATGAGAGCGGGGCTGCGGCTGTGTGATATATGTGTAACACATGAGTGTATGAGAGCGGGGCTGCGGCTGTGTGATATATGTGTAACACATGAGTGTATGAGAGCGGGGCTGCGGCTGTGTGATATATGTGTAACACATGAGTGTATGAGAGCGGGGCTGAGGCTGTGTGATATATGTGTAACACATGAATGTATGAGAGCGGGGCTGCGGCTGTGTGATATATGTGTAACACATGAATGTATGAGAGCGGGGCTGAGGCTGTGTGATATATGTGTAACACATGAATGTATGAGAGCGGGGCTGTGTGATATATGTGTAACACATGAATGTATGAGAGCGGGGCTGTGTGATATATGTGTAACACATGAATGTATGAAAGCGAGGCTGTGTGATATATGTGTAACACATGAGTGTATGAGAGCGGGGCTGTGTGATATATGTGTAACACATGAGTGCATGAGAGCGGGGCTGAGGCTGTGTGATATGTGTGTAACACATGAGTGTATGAGAGCGGGGCTGTGTGATATATGTGTAACACATGAATGTATGAGAGCGGGGCTGTGTGATATATGTGTAACACATGAGTGTATGAGAGCGGGGCTGTGTGATATATGTGTAACACATGAATGTATGAGAGCGGGGCTGTGTGATATATGTGTAACACATGAATGTATGAGAGCGGGGCTGTGTGATATATGTGTAACACATGAATGTATGAGAGCGGGGCTGTGTGATATATGTGTAACACATGAATGTATGAGAGCGGGGCTGTGTGATATATGTGTAACACATGAGTGTATGAGAGCGGGGCTGTGTGATATATGTGTAACACATGAGTGTATGAGAGCGGGGCTGAGGCTGTGTGATATATGTGTAACACATGAGTGTATGAGAGCGGGGCTGCGGCTGTGTGATATATGTGTAACACATGAGTGTATGAGAGCGGGGCTGAGGCTGTGTGATATATGTGTAACACATGTGTATGAGAGCGGGGCCGCGGCTGTGTGATATATGTGTAATACATGAGTGTATAAGAGCGGGGCTGCGGCTGTGTGATATATGTGTAACACATGAATGTATGAGAGCGGGGCTGCGGCTGTGTGATATATGTGTAACACATGAGTGTATGAGAGCGGGGCTGAGGCTGTGTGATATATGTGTAACACATGAATGTATGAGAGCGGGGCTGTGTGATATATGTGTAACACATGAGTGTATGAGAGCGGGGCTGCGGCTGTGTGATATATGTGTAACACATGAGTGTATGAGAGCGGGGCTGCGGCTGTGTGATATATGTGTAACACATGAATGTATGAGAGCGGGGCTGTGTGATATATGTGTAACACATGAATGTATGAGAGCGGGGCTGCGGCTGTGTGATATATGTGTAACACATGAGTGTATGAGAGCGGGGCTGTGTGATATATGTGTAACACATGAATGTATGGGAGCGGGGCTGAGGCTGTGTGATATATGTGTAACACATGAATGTATGAGAGCGGGGCTGTGTGATATATGTGTAACACATGAGTGTATGAGAGCGGGGCTGTGTGATAAATGTGTAACACATGAATGTATGGGAGCGGGGCTGAGGCTGTGTGATATATGTGTAACACATGAATGTATGAGAGCGGGGCTGTGTGATATATGTGTAACACATGAGTGTATGAGAGCGGGGCTGCGGCTGTGTGATATATGTGTAACACATGAGTGTATGAGAGCGGGGCTGCGGCTGTGTGATATATGTGTAACACATGAGTGTATGAGAGCGGGGCTGTGTGATATATGTGTAACACATGAATGTATGAGAGCAGGGCTGAGGCTGTGTGATATATGTTCAACACATGAGTGTATGAGAGCGGGGCTGCGGCTGTGTGATATATGTGTAACACATGAATGTATGAGAGCGGGGCTGTGTGATATATGTGTAACACGAGGGTGTATGAGAGCGGGGCTGCGGCTGTGTGATATGTGTGTAACACATGAATGTATGAGAGCGGGGCTGCGGCTGTGTGATATATGTGTAACACATGAGTGTATGAGAGCGGGGCTGTGTGATATATGTGTAACACATGAATGTATGAGAGCGGGGCTGTGTGATAAATGTGTAACACGAGTGTATGAGAGCGGGGCTGTGTGATATGTGTGTAACACATGAATGTATGAGAGCGGGGCTGCGGCTGTGTGATATATGTGTAACACATGAGTGTATGAGAGCGGGGCTGTGTGATATATGTGTAACACATGAATGTATGAGAGCGGGGCTGAGGCTGTGTGATATATGTGTAACACATGAGTGTATGAGAGCGGGGCTGTGTGATATATGTGTAACACATGAGTGTATGAGAGCGGGGCTGCGGCTGTGTGATATATGTGTAACACATGAGTGTATGAGAGCGGGCTGTGTGATATATGTGTAACACATGAGTGTATGAGAGCGGGGCTGCGGCTGTGTGATATATGTGTAACACATGAGTGTATGAGAGCGGGGCTGCGGCTGTGTGATATATGTGTAACACATGAGTGTATGAGAGCGGGGCTGAGGCTGTGTGATATATGTGTAACACATGAATGTATGAGAGCGGGGCTGCGGCTGTGTGATATATGTGTAACACATGAATGTATGAGAGCGGGGCTGTGTGATATATGTGTAACACATGAATGTATGGGAGCGGGGCTGAGGCTGTGTGATATATGTGTAACACATGAGTGCATGAGAGCGGGGCTGAGGCTGTGTGATATATGTGTAACACATGAATGTATGAGAGCGGGCTGTGTGATATATGTGTAACACATGAATGTATGAGAGCGGGGCTGTGTGATATATGTGTAACACATGAGTGTATGAGAGCGGGGCTGTGTGATATATGTGTAACACATGAATGTATGAGAGCGGGGCTGCGGCTGTGTGATATATGTGTAACACATGAGTGTATGAGAGCGGGGCTGTGTGATATATGTGTAACACATGAGTGTATGAGAGCGGGGCTGCGGCTGTGTGATATATGTGTAACACATGAATGTATGAGAGCGGGGCTGTGTGATATATGTGTAACACATGAATGTATGAGAGCGGGGCTGTGTGATATATGTGTAACACATGAGTGTATGAGAGCGGGGCTGTGTGATATATGTGTAACACATGAGTGTATGAGAGCGGGGCTGTGTGATATATGTGTAACACATGAGTGTATGAGAGCGGGGCTGCGGCTGTGTGATATATGTGTAACACATGAGTGTATGGGAGCGGGGCTGAGGCTGTGTGATATGTGTGTAACACATGAGTGTATGAGAGCGGGCTGTGTGATATATGTGTAACACATGAATGTATGAGAGCGGGGCTGTGTGATATATGTGTAACACATGAATGTATGAGAGCGGGGCTGCGGCTGTGTGATATATGTGTAACACATGAGTGTATGAGAGCGAGGCTGTGTGATATATGTGTAACACATGAGTGTATGAGAGCGGGGCTGCGGCTGTGTGATATATGTGTAACACATGAGTGTATGAGAGCGAGGCTGTGTGATATATGTGTAACACATGAGTGTATGAGAGCGGTGCTGAGGCTGTGTGATATATGTGTAACACATGAGTGTATGAGAGCGGGGCTGTGTGATATATGTGTAACACATGAATGTATGAGAGCGGGGCTGCGGCTGTGTGATATATGTGTAACACATGAGTGTATGAGAGCGAGGCTGTGTGATATATGTGTAACGCGTGAGTGTGTGAGAGCGGGGCTGCGGCTGTGTGATATATGTGTAACACATGAGTGTATGAGAGCGAGGCTGTGTGATATATGTGTAACACATGAGTGTATGAGAGCGGTGCTGAGGCTGTGTGATATATGTGTAACACATGAATGTATGAGAGCGGGGCTGCGGCTGTGTGATATATGTGTAACACATGAGTGTATGAGAGCGGGGCTGAGGCTGTGTGATATGTGTGTAACACATGAGTGTATGAGAGCGGGGCTGAAGCTGTGTGATATATGTGTAACACATGAATGTATGAGAGCGGGGCTGCGGCTGTGTGATATATGTGTAACACATGAGTGTATGAGAGCGGGGCTGCGGCTGTGTGATATATGTGTAACACATGAATGTATGAGAGCGGGGCTGTGTGATATATGTGTAACACATGAGTGTATGAGAGCGGGGCTGCGGCTGTGTGATATATGTGTAACACATGAGTGTATGAGAGCGGGGCTGTGTGATATATGTGTAACACATGAATGTATGAGAGCGGGGCTGTGTGATATATGTGTAACACATGAATGTATGAGAGCGGGGCTGCGGCTGTGTGATATATGTGTAACACATGAGTGTATGAGAGAGGGGCTGCGGCTGTGTGATATATGTGTAACACATGTGTATGAGAGCGGGGCTGAGGCTGTGTGATATAGGTGTAACACATGAATGTATGAGAACGGGGCTGCGGCTGTGTGATATATGTGTAACACATGAATGTATGAGAGCGGGGCTGAGGCTGTGTGATATATGTGTAACACATGAGTGCATGAGAGCGGGGCTGAGGCTGTGTGATATATGTGTAACACATGAATGTATGAGAGAGGGGCTGCGGCTGTGTGATATATGTGTAACACATGAATGTATGAGAGCGGGGCTGTGTGATATATGTGTAACACATGAATGTATGAGAGCGGGGCTGCGGCTGTGTGATATATGTGTAACACATGAGTGTATGAGAGCGGGGCTGTGTGATATATGTGTAACACATGAATGTATGGGAGCGGGGCTGACGCTGTGTGATATATCTGTAACACATGAGTGTATGAGAGCGGGGCTGGGGCTGCGGCTGTGTGATATATGTGTAACACATGAATGTATGGGAGCGGGGCTGAGGCTGTGTGATATATGTGTAACACATGAGTGTATGAGAGCGGGCTGTGTGATATATGTGTAACACATGAGTGTATGAGAGCGGGGCAGAGGCTGTGTGATATATGTGTAACACATGAGTGTATGAGAGCGGGGCTGTGTGATATATGTGTAACACATGAATGTATGAGAGCGGGGCTGAGGCTGTGTGATATATGTGTAACACATGAATGTATGAGAGCGGGGCTGCGGCTGTGTGATATATGTGTAACACATGAGTGTATGAGAGCGGGGCTGCGGCTGTGTGATATATGTGTAACACATGAATGTATGAGAGCGGGGCTGTGTGATATATGTGTAACACGAGTGTATGAGAGCGGGGCTGCGGCTGTGTGATATATGTGTAACACATGAATGTATGAGAGCGGGGATGCGGCTGTGTGATATATGTGTAACACATGAGTGTATGAGAGCGGGCTGTGTGATATATGTGTAACACATGAGTGTATGAGAGCGGGGCAGAGGCTGTGTGATATATGTGTAACACATGAATGTATGAGAGCGGGGCTGCGGCTGTGTGATATATGTGTAACACATGAGTGTATGAGAGCGGGCTGTGTGATATATGTGTAACACATGAGTGTATGAGAGCGGGGCAGAGGCTGTGTGATATATGTGTAACACATGAGTGTATGAGAGCGGGGCTGAGGCTGTGTGATATGTGTGTAACACATGAGTGTATGAGAGCGGGGCTGTGTGATATATGTGTAACACATGAATGTATGAGAGCGGGGCTGTGTGATAAATGTGTAATACGAGTGTATGAGAGCGGGGCTGTGTGATATGTGTGTAACACATGAGTGTATGAGAGCGGGGCTGTGTGATATATGTGTAACACATGAGTGTATGAGAGCGGGGCTGTGTGATATATGTGTAACACATGAATGTATGAGAGCGGGGCTGAGGCTGTGTGATATATGTGTAACACATGAGTGTATGGGAGCGGGGCTGAGGCTGTGTGATATGTGTGTAACACATGAATGTATGAGAGCGGGGCTGCGGCTGTGTGATATATGTGTAACACATGAATGTATGAGAGCGGGGCTGAGGCTGTGTGATATATGTGTAACACATGAATGTATGAGAGCGGGGCTGTGTGATATATGTGTAACACATGAATGTATGGGAGCGGGGCTGAGGCTGTGTGATATATGTGTAACACATGAGTGCATGAGAGCGGGGCTGAGGCTGTGTGATATGTGTGTAACACATGAGTGTATGAGAGCGGGGCTGTGTGATATATGTGTAACACATGAATGTATGAGAGCGGGGCTGTGTGATATATGTGTAACACATGAGTGTATGAGAGCGGGGCTGTGTGATATATGTGTAACACATGAATGTATGAGAGCGGGGCTGTGTGATATATGTGTAACACATGAATGTATGAGAGCGGGGCTGTGTGATATATGTGTAACACATGAATGTATGAGAGCGGGGCTGTGTGATATATGTGTAACACATGAATGTATGAGAGCGGGGCTGTGTGATATATGTGTAACACATGAATGTATGAGAGCGGGGCTGTGTGATATATGTGTAACACATGAGTGTATGAGAGCGGGGCTGTGTGATATATGTGTAACACATGAGTGTATGAGAGCGGGGCTGAGGCTGTGTGATATATGTGTAACACATGAGTGTATGAGAGCGGGGCTGCGGCTGTGTGATATATGTGTAACACATGTGTATGAGAGCGGGGCTGCGGCTGTGTGATATATGTGTAATACATGAGTGTATAAGAGCGGGGCTGCGGCTGTGTGATATATGTGTAACACATGAATGTATGAGAGCGGGGCTGCGGCTGTGTGATATATGTGTAACACATGAATGTATGAGAGCGGGCTGTGTGATATATGTGTAACACATGAGTGTATGAGAGAGGGGCTGCGGCTGTGTGATATATGTGTAACACATGAATGTATGAGAGCGGGGCTGTGTGATATATGTGTAACACATGAGTGTATGAGAGCGGGGCTGTGTGATATATGTGTAACACATGAGTGTATGAGAGCGGGGCTGCGGCTGTGTGATATATGTGTAACACATGAGTGTATGAGAGCGGGGCTGCGGCTGTGTGATATATGTGTAACACATGAATGTATGAGAGCGGGGCTGCGGCTGTGTGATATATGTGTAACACATGAGTGTATGAGAGCGGGGCTGTGTGATATATGTGTAACACATGAATGTATGGGAGCGGGGCTGAGGCTGTGTGATATATGTGTAACACATGAGTGTATGAGAGCGGGGCTGCGGCTGTGTGATATATGTGTAACACATGAATGTATGGGAGCGGGGCTGAGGCTGTGTGATATATGTGTAACACATGAGTGTATGAGAGCGGGCTGTGTGATATATGTGTAACACATGAGTGTATGAGAGCGGGGCTGTGTGATATATGTGTAACACATGAGTGTATGAGAGCGGGGCTGCGGCTGTGTGATATATGTGTAACACATGAATGTATGAGAGCGGGGCAGAGGCTGTGTGATATATGTGTAACACATGAATGTATGAGAGCGGGGCTGCGGCTGTGTGATATATGTGTAACACATGAATGTATGAGAGCGGGGCTGCGGCTGTGTGATATATGTGTAACACATGAGTGTATGAGAGCGGGGCTGCGGCTGTGTGATATATGTGTAACACATGAATGTATGAGAGCGGGGCTGCGGCTGTGTGATATATGTGTAACACATGAATGTATGAGAGCGGGGCTGTGTGATATATGTGTAACACATGAGTGTATGAGAGCGGGGCTGCGGCTGTGTGATATATGTGTAACACATGAGTGTATGAGAGCGGGGCTGCGGCTGTGTGATATATGTGTAACACATGAGTGTATGAGAGCGGGGCTGCGGCTGTGTGATATATGTGTAACACATGAGTGTATGAGAGCGGGCTGTGTGATATATGTGTAATACATGAATGTATGAGAGCGGGGCTGAGGCTGTGTGATATATGTGTAACACATGAATGTATGAGAGCGGGGCTGCGGCTGTGTGATATATGTGTAACACATGAGTGTATGAGAGCGGGGCTGCGGCTGTGTGATATGTGTGTAACACATGAATGTATGAGAGCGGGGCTGCGGCTGTGTGATATATGTGTAACACATGAGTGTATGAGAGCGGGGCTGTGTGATATATGTGTAACACATGAATGTATGAGAGCGGGGCTGTGTGATAAATGTGTAACACGAGTGTATGAGAGCGGGGCTGTGTGATATGTGTGTAACACATGAATGTATGAGAGCGGGGCTGCGGCTGTGTGATATATGTGTAACACATGAGTGTATGAGAGCGGGCTGTGTGATATATGTGTAACACATGAGTGTATGAGAGCGGGGCTGTGTGATATATGTGTAACACATGAATGTATGAGAGCGGGGCTGTGTGATATATGTGTAACACATGAATGTATGAGAGCGGGGCTGTGTGATATATGTGTAACACATGAATGTATGAGAGCGGGGCTGTGTGATATATGTGTAACACATGAATGTATGAGAGCGGGGCTGTGTGATATATGTGTAACACATGAGTGTATGAGAGCGGGGCTGTGTGATATATGTGTAACACATGAGTGTATGAGAGCGGGGCTGAGGCTGTGTGATATATGTGTAACACATGAGTGTATGAGAGCGGGGCTGCGGCTGTGTGATATATGTGTAACACATGTGTATGAGAGCGGGGCTGCGGCTGTGTGATATATGTGTAATACATGAGTGTATAAGGCGGGGCTGCGGCTGTGTGATATATGTGTAACACATGAATGTATGAGAGCGGGGCTGCGGCTGTGTGATATATGTGTAACACATGAGTGTATGAGAGAGGGGCTGCGGCTGTGTGATATATGTGTAACACATGAGTGTATGAGAGCGGGGCTGTGTGATATATGTGTAACACATGAATGTATGAGAGCGGGGCTGTGTGATATATGTGTAACACATGAATGTATGAGAGCGGGGCTGCGGCTGTGTGATATATGTGTAACACATGAGTGTATGAGAGCGGGGCTGTGTGATATATGTGTAACACATGAATGTATGGGAGCGGGGCTGAGGCTGTGTGATATATGTGTAACACATGAGTGTATGAGAGCGGGGCTGCGGCTGTGTGATATATGTGTAACACATGAATGTATGGGAGCGGGGCTGAGGCTGTGTGATATATGTGTAACACATGAGTGTATGAGAGCGGGCTGTGTGATATATGTGTAACACATGAGTGTATGAGAGCGGGGCTGTGTGATATATGTGTAACACATGAGTGTAGAGAGCGGGGCTGCGGCTGTGTGATATATGTGTAACACATGAATGTATGAGAGCAGGGCAGAGGCTGTGTGATATATGTGTAACACATGAATGTATGAGAGCGGGGCTGCGGCTGTGTGATATATGTGTAACACATGAATGTATGAGAGCGGGGCTGCGGCTGTGTGATATATGTGTAACACATGAGTGTATGAGAGCGGGGCTGCGGCTGTGTGATATATGTGTAACACATGAATGTATGAGAGCGGGGCTGCGGCTGTGTGATATATGTGTAACACATGAATGTATGAGAGCGGGGCTGTGTGATATATGTGTAACACATGAGTGTATGAGAGCGGGGCTGCGGCTGTGTGATATATGTGTAACACATGAGTGTATGAGAGCGGGGCTGCGGCTGTGTGATATATGTGTAACACATGAGTGTATGAGAGCGGGGCTGCGGCTGTGTGATATATGTGTAACACATGAGTGTATGAGAGCGGGGCTGTGTGATATATGTGTAATACATGAATGTATGAGAGCGGGGCTGAGGCTGTGTGATATATGTGTAACACATGAATGTATGAGAGCGGGGCTGCGGCTGTGTGATATATGTGTAACACATGAGTGTATGAGAGCGGGGCTGCGGCTGTGTGATATATGTGTAACACATGAATGTATGAGAGCGGGGCTGTGTGATATATGTGTAACACGAGTGTATGAGAGCGGGGCTGCGGCTGTGTGATATGTGTGTAACACATGAATGTATGAGAGCGGGGCTGCGGCTGTGTGATATATGTGTAACACATGAGTGTATGAGAGCGGGGCTGTGTGATATATGTGTAACACATGAATGTATGAGAGCGGGGCTGTGTGATAAATGTGTAACACGAGTGTATGAGAGCGGGCTGTGTGATATGTGTGTAACACATGAATGTATGAGAGCGGGGCTGCGGCTGTGTGATATATGTGTAACACATGAGTGTATGAGAGCGGGCTGTGTGATATATGTGTAACACATGAGTGTATGAGAGCGGGGCTGCGGCTGTGTGATATATGTGTAACACATGAGTGTATGAGAGCGGGGCTGCGGCTGTGTGATATATGTGTAACACATGAGTGTATGAGAGCGGGGCTGAGGCTGTGTGATATATGTGTAACACATGAATGTATGAGAGCGGGGCTGCGGCTGTGTGATATATGTGTAACACATGAATGTATGAGAGCGGGCTGTGTGATATATGTGTAACACATGAATGTATGGGAGCGGGGCTGAGGCTGTGTGATATATGTGTAACACATGAGTGCATGAGAGCGGGGCTGAGGCTGTGTGATATATGTGTAACACATGATGTATGAGAGCGGGCTGTGTGATATATGTGTAACACATGAATGTATGAGAGCGGGGCTGTGTGATATATGTGTAACACATGAGTGTATGAGAGCGGGGCTGTGTGATATATGTGTAACACATGAATGTATGAGAGCGGGGCTGCGGCTGTGTGATATATGTGTAACACATGAATGTATGAGAGCGGGGCTGTGTGATATATGTGTAACACATGAATGTATGAGAGCGGGGCTGTGTGATATATGTGTAACACATGAGTGTATGAGAGCGGGGCTGTGTGATATATGTGTAACACATGAGTGTATGAGAGCGGGGCTGTGTGATATATGTGTAACACATGAGTGTATGAGAGCGGGGCTGCGGCTGTGTGATATATGTGTAACACATGAGTGTATGAGAGCGGGCTGTGTGATATATGTGTAACACATGAATGTATGAGAGCGGGGCTGCGGCTGTGTGATAGATGTGTAACACATGAATGTATGAGAGCGGGGCTGAGGCTGTGTGATATATGTGTAACACATGAATGTATGCGAGCGGGGCTGTGTGATATATGTGTAACACATGAATGTATGAGAGCGGGGCTGTGTGATATATGTGTAACACATGAATGTATGAGAGCGGGGCTGCGGCTGTGTGATATATGTGTAACACATGAGTGTATGAGAGCGGGGCTGTGTGATATATGTGTAACACATGAGTGTATGAGAGCGGGGCTGTGTGATATATGTGTAACACATGAGTGTATGAGAGCGGGGCTGTGTGATATATGTGTAACACATGAGTGTATGAGAGCGGGGCTGTGTGATATATGTGTAACACATGAATGTATGAGAGCGGGGCTGTGTGATATATGTGTAACACATGAATGTATGAGAGCGGGGCTGTGTGATATATGTGTAACACATGAATGTATGAGAGCGGGGCTGTGTGATATGTGTGTAACACATGAATGTATGAGAGCGGGGCTGCGGCTGTGTGATATATGTGTAACACATGAGTGTATGAGAGCGGGGCTGTGTGATATATGTGTAACACATGAATGTATGAGAGCGGGGCTGCGGCTGTGTGATATATGTGTAACACATGAATGTATGAGAGCGGGGCTGAGGCTGTGTGATATGTGTGTAACACATGAGTGTATGAGAGCGGGGCTGTGTGATATATGTGTAACACATGAATGTATGAGAGCGGGGCTGCGGCTGTGTGATATATGTGTAACACATGAGTGTATGAGAGCGGGGCTGCGGCTGTGTGATATATGTGTAACACATGAATGTATGAGAGCGGGGCTGTGTGATATATGTGTAACACATGAGTGTATGAGAGCGGGGCTGTGTGATATATGTGTAACACATGAATGTATGAGAGCAGGGCTGCGGCTGTGTGATATATGTGTAACACATGAGTGTATGAGAGCGGGGCTGCGGCTGTGTGATATATGTGTAACACATGAGTGTATGAGAGCGGGGCTGTGTGATATATGTGTAACACATGAATGTATGAGAGCGGGGCTGAGGCTGTGTGATATATGTGTAACACATGAGTGTATGAGAGCGGGGCTGTGTGATATATGTGTAACACATGAATGTATGAGAGCGGGGCTGCGGCTGTGTGATATATGTGTAACACATGTGTATAAGAGCGGGGCTGCGGCTGTGTGATATATGTGTAACACATGAGTGTATGAGAGCGGGGCTGCGGCTGTGTGATATATGTGTAACACATGAATGTATGAGAGCGGGGCTGTGTGATATGTGTGTAACACATGAATGTATGAGAGCGGGGCTGAGGCTGTGTGATATATGTGTAACACATGAATGTATGAGAGCGGGGCTGTGTGATATGTGTGTAACACATGAATGTATGAGAGCGGGGCTGCGGCTGTGTGATATATGTGTAACACATGAATGTATGAGAGCGGGGCTGCGGCTGTGTGATATATGTGTAACACATGAGTGTATGAGAGCGGGGCTGTGTGATATATGTGTAACACATGAATGTATGAGAGCGGGGCTGAGGCTGTGTGATATATGTGTAACACATGAGTGTATGAGAGCGGGGATATCAGTATATAGATATATGCCTGTGTGCTATCAGTATATAGATATATGCCTGTGTGCTATCAGTATATAGATATATGCCTGTGTACTATCAGTATATAGATATATGCCTGTGTACTATCAGTATATAGATGTATGCCTGTGTACTATCAGTATATAGATATATGCCTGTGTGCTATCAGTATATAGATATATGCCTGTGTACTATCAGTATATAGATATATGCCTGTGTACTATCAGTATATAGATATATGCCTGTGTACTATCAGTATATAGATGTATGCCTGTGTGCTATCAGTATATAGATGTATGCCTGTGTACTATCAGTATATAGATATATGCCTGTGTGCTATCAGTATATAGATATATGCCTGTGTGCTATCAGTATATAGATATATGCCTGTGTGCTATCAGTATATAGATATATGCCTGTGTGCTATCAGTATATAGATATATGCCTGTGTGCTATCAGTATATAGATATCTGCCTGTGTACTATCCGTATATAGATATATGCCTGTGTACTATCAGTATATAGATATATGCCTGTGTACTATCAGTGTATAGATATATGCCTGTGTGCTATCAGTATATAGATATATGCCTGTGTACTATCAGTATATAGATATATGCCTGCGTACTATCAGTATATAGATATGTGCCTGTGTGCTATCAGTATATAGATATATGCCTGTGTACTATCAGTATATAGATTTATGCCTGTGTGCTATCAGTATATAGATATATGCCTGTGTACTATCAGTATATAGATATATGCCTGTGTACTATCAGTATATAGATGTATGCCTGTGTACTATCAGTATATAGATATATGCCTGTGTGCTATCAGTATATAGATATATGCCTGTGTACTATCAGTATATAGATATATGCCTGTGTACTATCAGTATATAGATATAGGCCTGTGTGCTATCAGTATATAGATATATGCCTGTGTACTATCAGTATATAGATATATGCCTGTGTACTATCAGTATATAGATGTATGCCTGTGTACTATCAGTATATAGATATAGGCCTGTGTGCTATCAGTATATAGATATATGCCTGTGTGCTATCAGTATATAGATATATGCCTGTGTACTATCAGTATATAGATATATGCCTGTGTACTATCAGTATATAGATATAGGCCTGTGTGCTATCAGTATATAGATATATGCCTGTGTGCTATCAGTATATAGATATCTGCCTGTGTGCTATCAGTATATAGATATATGCCTGTGTGATATCAGTATATAGATATATGCCTGTGTGCTATCAGTATATAGATATATGCCTGTGTGCTATCAGTATATAGATATATGCCTGTGTACTATCAGTATATAGATATATGCCTGTGTGCTATCAGTATATAGATATATGCCTGTGTACTATCAGTATATAGATATATGCCTGTGTACTATCAGTATATAGATATATGCCTGTGTGCTATCAGTATATAGATATATGCCTGTGTACTATCAGTATATAGATATATGCCTGTGTACTATCAGTATATAGATATATGCCTGTGTGCTATCAGTATATAGATATATGCCTGTGTGCTATCAGTATATAGATATATGCCTGTGTGCTATCAGTATATAGATATATGCCTGTGTGCTATCAGTATATAGATATATGCCTGTGTACTATCAGTATATAGATATATGCCTGTGTACTATCAGTATATAGATATATGCCTGTGTACTATCAGTATATAGATATATGCCTGTGTGCTATCAGTATATAGATATATGCCTGTGTACTATCAGTATATAGATATATGCCTGTGTGCTATCAGTATATAGATATATGCCTGTGTACTATCAGTATATAGATATATGCCTGTGTACTATCAGTATATAGATATATGCCTGTGTGCTATCAGTATATAGATATATGCCTGTGTACTATCAGTATATAGATAAATGCCTGTGTGCTATCAGTATATAGATATATGCCTGTGTGCTATCAGTATATAGATATATGCCTGTGTGCTATCAGTATATAGATATATGCCTGTGTACTATCAGTATATAGATATATGCCTGTGTACTATCAGTATATAGATATATGCCTGTGTGCTATCAGTATATAGATATATGCCTGTGTGCTATCAGTATATAGATATATGCCTGTGTACTATCAGTATATAGATATATGCCTGTGTACTATCAGTATATAGATATATGCCTGTGTGCTATCAGTATATAGATATATGCCTGTGTACTATCAGTATATAGATATATGCCTGTGTGCTATCAGTATATAGATATATGCCTGTGTGCTATCAGTATATAGATATATGCCTGTGTACTATCAGTATATAGATATATGCCTGTGTACTATCAGTATATAGATATATGCCTGTGTACTATCAGTATATAGATATATGCCTGTGTGCTATCAGTATATAGATATATGCCTGTGTACTATCAGTATATAGATATATGCCTGTGTGCTATCAGTATATAGATATATGCCTGTGTGCTATCAGTATATAGATATATGCCTGTGTACTATCAGTATATAGATATATGCCTGTGTGCTATCAGTATATAGATATATGCCTGTGTACTATCAGTATATAGATATATGCCTGTGTGCTATCAGTATATAGATATATGCCTGTGTGCTATCAGTATATAGATATATGCCTGTGTACTATCAGTATATAGATATATGCCTGTGTACTATCAGTATATAGATATATGCCTGTGTACTATCAGTATATAGATATATGCCTGTGTACTATCAGTATATAGATATATGCCTGTGTACTATCAGTATATAGATATATGCCTGTGTACTATCAGTATATAGATATATGCCTGTGTGCTATCAGTATATAGATATATGCCTGTGTGCTATCAGTATATAGATATATGCCTGTGTGCTATCAGTATATAGATATATGCCTGTGTGCTATCAGTATATAGATATATGCCTGTGTGCTATCAGTATATAGATATATGCCTGTGTGCTATCAGTATATAGATATATGCCTGTGTGCTATCAGTATATAGATATATGCCTGTGTGCTATCAGTATATAGATATATGCCTGTGTGCTATCAGTATATAGATATA
>NW_027464457.1:0-119717 GCF_050947455.1 Rhinoderma darwinii
CATTCTCTCATGTTACACCTCTGATATCTTCACACGTCTTGTGCGCCTGTAATTACGTAGGAACGGTGTAGAGAACTGCACCGGAGGGCACAGGGATAGCACCGGGTGTAGGGGGGTGATTATAGGAAACCCCCGTGAGAGGTGATACCTGATCTAACAGCAGAGAACAGACATGAAGAAATGTCAGATCCACACACCAGAGACTCCTTCCCATACAGATCCATATTCTTGTACATAGGGGGCAGTATTAGGGCATGTTCAGATGTTGTAGAATTTCCACGCTGCAAATTTGTGGCAATTACGCAACGAATCTGGAGCAAGATTTGCACATTTGACAGGTAATTCAGACATTGTCAATATCACAGCGGACGTGCCACAGATTTCAGCCTTTGCATCTGCAGTGAAAACACACAGGGGAGGCCATGCATGCTACAGAGGGAAAATTCTGCACCGCAGCCTAAATTCCGCACTGTTACGTTCCGCAACTTAACTAAGTTACCTGAAAGGGTATATAAAACAATGTAAAAACCGTCTGCTGTCACGTCTGAACATGCCGTTAAAGTAGTTATATTCTTGTATATAGGGGGCAGTATTATAGTAGTTATATTCTTGTATGTAGGAGCAGTATTATAGTAGTTATATTCTTGTATATAGGGGGCAGTATTATAGTAGTTATATTCTTGTATATAGGAGCAGTATTATAGTAGTTATATTCTTGTATATAGGGGCAGTATTATAGTAGTTATATTCTTGTATATAGGGGGCAGTATTATAGTAGTTATATTCCTGTATATAGGGGCAGTATTATAGTAGTTATATTATTGTATATAGGGGCAGTATTATAGTAGTTATATTCTTGTATATAGGGGCGGTATTATAGTAGTTATATTCTTGTATATAGGGGGCAGTATTATAGTAGTTATATTCTTGTATATAGGAGCAGTATTATAGTAGTTATATTCTTGTATATAGTGGGCAGTATTATAGTAGATATATTCTTGTATATAAGGAGCAGTATTATAGTAGTTATATTCTTGTATATAGGGGGCAGTATTATAGTAGTTATATTCTTGTATATAGGGGGCAGTATTATAGTAGTTATATTCTTGTATATAGGGGGCAGTATTATAGTAGTTATATTCCTGTATATAGGGGCAGTATTATAGTAGTTATATTATTGTATATAGGGGCAGTATTATAGTAGTTATATTCTTGTATATAGGGGCGGTATTATAGTAGTTATATTCTTGTATATAGGGGGCAGTATTATAGTAGTTATATTCTTGTATATAGGAGCAGTATTATAGTAGTTATATTCTTGTATATAGTGGGCAGTATTATAGTAGATATATTCTTGTATATAGGGAGCAGTATTATAGTAGTTATATTCTTGTATATAGGAGCAGTATTATAGTAGTTATATTCTTGTATATAGTGGGCAGTATTATAGTAGATATATTCTTGTATATAGGGAGCAGTATTATAGTAGTTATATTCTTGTATATAGGAGCAGTATTATAGTAGTTATATTCTTGTATATAGGAGCAGTATTATAGTAGTTATATTCTTGTATATAGGGGCAGTATTATAGTAGTTATATTCTTGTATATAGGGGGCAGTATTATAGTAGTTATATTCCTGTATATAGGGGCAGTATTATAGTAGTTATATTATTGTATATAGGGGCAGTATTATAGTAGTTATATTCTTGTATATAGGGGCGGTATTATAGTAGTTATATTCTTGTATATAGGGGGCAGTATTATAGTAGTTATATTCTTGTATATAGGAGCAGTATTATAGTAGTTATATTCTTGTATATAGTGGGCAGTATTATAGTAGATATATTCTTGTATATAGGGAGCAGTATTATAGTAGTTATATTCTTGTATATAGGGAGCAGTATTATAGTAGTTATATTCTTGTATATAGGGGTAGTATTATAGTAGTTATATTCTTGTATATAAGAGCAGTATTATAGTAGTTATATTCTTGTATATAGGGGGCAGTATTATAGTAGTTATATTCTTGTATATAGGGGCAGTATTATAGTAGTTATATTCTTGTATATAGGGGGCAGTATTATAGTAGTTATATTCTTGTATATAGGGGCAGTATTATAGTAGTTATATTCTTGTATATAGGGGGCAGTATTATAGTAGTTATATTCCTGTATATAGGGGCAGTATTATAGTAGTTATATTATTGTATATAGGGGCAGTATTATAGTAGTTATATTCTTGTATATAGGGGCGGTATTATAGTAGTTATATTCTTGTATATAGGGGGCAGTATTATAGTAGTTATATTCTTGTATATAGGAGCAGTATTATAGTAGTTATATTCTTGTATATAGTGGGCAGTATTATAGTAGATATATTCTTGTATATAGGGAGCAGTATTATAGTAGTTATATTCTTGTATATAGGAGCAGTATTATAGTAGTTATATTCTTGTATATAGGAGCAGTATTATAGTAGTTATATTCTTGTATATAGGGGCAGTATTATAGTAGTTATATTCTTGTATATAGGGGGCAGTATTATAGTAGTTATATTCCTGTATATAGGGGCAGTATTATAGTAGTTATATTATTGTATATAGGGGCAGTATTATAGTAGTTATATTCTTGTATATAGGGGCGGTATTATAGTAGTTATATTCTTGTATATAGGGGGCAGTATTATAGTAGTTATATTCTTGTATATAGGAGCAGTATTATAGTAGTTATATTCTTGTATATAGTGGGCAGTATTATAGTAGATATATTCTTGTATATAGGGAGCAGTATTATAGTAGTTATATTCTTGTATATAGGGAGCAGTATTATAGTAGTTATATTCTTGTATATAGGGGTAGTATTATAGTAGTTATATTCTTGTATATAAGAGCAGTATTATAGTAGTTATATTCTTGTATATAGGGGGCAGTATTATAGTAGTTATATTCTTGTATATAGGGGCAGTATTATAGTAGTTATATTCTTGTATATAGGGGGCAGTATTATAGTAGTTATATTCTTGTATATAGGAGCAGTATTATAGTAGTTATATTCTTGTATATAGGGTGCAGTATTATAGTAGTTATATTCTTGTATATAGGGGGCAGTATTATAGTAGTTATATTCTTGTATATAGGAGCAGTATTATAGTAGTTATATTCTTGTATATAGGGGGCAGTGTTATAGTAGTTATATTCTTGTATATAGGAGCAGTATTATAGTAGTTATATTCCTGTATATAGGGGCAGTATTATAGTAGTTATATTCTTGTATATAGGAGCAGTATTATAGTAGTTATATTCCTGTATATAGGGGGCAGTATTATAGTAGTTATATTCTTGTATATAGGAGCAGTATTATAGTAGTTATATTCTTGTATATAGGAGCAGTATTATAGTAGTTATATTCCTGTATATAGGGGCAGTATTATAGTAGTTATATTCTTGTATATAGGAGCAGTATTATAGTAGTTATATTCTTGTATATAGGGGGCAGTATTATAGTAATTATATTCTTGTATATAGGAGCAGTATTATAGTAGTTATATTCTTGTATATAGGAGCAGTATTATAGTAGTTATATTCTTGTATATAGGAGCAGTATTATAGTAGTTATATTCTTGTATGTAGGGGCAGTATTATAGTAGTTATATTCTTGTATATAGGAGCAGTATTATAGTAGTTATATTCTTGTATATAGGGGGCAGTATTATAGTAGTTATATTCTTGTATATAGGAGCAGTATTATAGTAGTTATATTCTTGTATATAGGAGCAGTATTATAGTAGTTATATTCCTGTATATAGGGGCAGTATTATAGTAGTTATATTCTTGTATATAGGAGCAGTATTATAGTAGTTATATTCTTGTATATAGGGGGCAGTATTATAGTAATTATATTCTTGTATATAGGAGCAGTATTATAGTAGTTATATTCTTGTATATAGGAGCAGTATTATAGTAGTTATATTCTTGTATGTAGGAGCAGTATTATAGTAGTTATATTCTTGTATGTAGGGGCAGTATTATAGTAGTTATATTCTTGTATATAGGAGCAGTATTATAGTAGTTATATTCTTGTATATAGGGGGCAGTATTATAGTAGTTATATTCTTGTATATAGGGAGCAGTATTATGGTAGTTATATTCTTGTATATAGGGAGCAGTATTATAGTAGTTATATTCTTGTATATAGGGGCAGTATTATAGTAGTTATATTCTTGTATATAGGGGCAGTATTATAGTAGTTATATTCTTGTATATAGGGAGCAGTATTATAGTAGTTATATTCTTGTATATAGGGGCAGTATTATAGTAGTTATATTCCTGTATATAGGGGGCAGTATTATAGTAGTTATATTCTTGTATATAGGAAGCAGTATTATAGTAGTTATATTCTTGTATATAGGAGTCAGTATTATAGTAGTTATATTCTTGTATATAGGAGCAGTATTATAGTAGTTATATTCTTGTATATAGGGGCAGTATTATAGTAGTTATATTCTTGTATATAGGAGCAGTATTATAGTAGTTATATTCTTGTATATAGGGGGCAGTATTATAGTAGTTATATTCTTGTATATAGGAGCAGTATTATAGTAGTTATATTCTTGTATATAGGGGGCAGTATTATAGTAGTTATATTCTTGTATATAGGAGCAGTATTATAGAAGTTATATTCTTGTATATAGGAGCAGTATTATAGTAGTTATAGTCTTGTATATAGGAGCCGTATTATAGTAGTTATATTCTTGTATATAGGGAGCAGTATTATAGTAGTTATATTCTTATATATAGGAGCAGTATTATAGTAGTTATATTCTTGTATATAGGGGCAGTATTATAGTAGTTATACTCTTGTATATAGGGGGCAGTATTATAGTAGTTATATTCTTGTATATAGGAGGCAGTATTATAGTAGTTATATTCTTGTATATAGGGAGCAGTATTATAGTAGTTATATTCTTGTATATAGGCAGCAGTATTATAGTAGTTATATTCTTGTATATAGGGGCAGTATTATAGTAGTTATATTCTTGTATATAGGGGGGAGTATTATAGTAGTTATATTCTTGTATATAGGGGGCAGTATTACAGTAGTTATATTCTTGTATATAGGGGGGAGTATTATAGTAGTTATATTCTTGTATATAGGGGGCAGTATTATAGTAGTTATATTCTTGTATATAGGGAGCAGTATTACAGTAGTTATATTCTTGTATATAGGGGGGAGTATTATAGTAGTTATATTCTTGTATATAGGGGGCAGTATTATAGTAGTTATATTCTTGTATATAGTGGTAGTATTATAGTAGTTATATTCTTGTATATAGGAGCAGTATTATAGTAGTTATATTCTTGTATATAGGAGCAGTATTATAGTAGTTATATTCTTGTATATAGGAGCAGTATTATAGTAGTTATATTCCTGTATATTGGGGGCAGTATTATAGTAGTTATATTCTTGTATATAGGGGGCGGTATTATAGTAGTTATATTCTTATATATAGGAGCAGTATTATAGTAGTTATATTCTTGTATATAGGGGCAGTATTATAGTAGTTATACTCTTGTATATAGGGGGCAGTATTATAGTAGTTATATTCTTGTATATAGGAGGCAGTATTATAGTAGTTATATTCTTGTATATAGGGAGCAGTATTATAGTAGTTATATTCTTGTATATAGGCAGCAGTATTATAGTAGTTATATTCTTGTATATAGGGGCAGTATTATAGTAGTTATATTCTTGTATATAGGGGGAGTATTATAGTAGTTATATTCTTGTATATAGGGGGCAGTATTACAGTAGTTATATTCTTGTATATAGGGGGGAGTATTATAGTAGTTATATTCTTGTATATAGGGGGCAGTATTATAGTAGTTATATTCTTGTATATAGGGAGCAGTATTACAGTAGTTATATTCTTGTATATAGGGGACAGTATTATAGTAGTTATATTCTTGTATATAGTGGTAGTATTATAGTAGTTATATTCTTGTATATAGGAGCAGTATTATAGTAGTTATATTCTTGTATATAGGAGCAGTATTATAGTAGTTATATTCTTGTATATAGGAGCAGTATTATAGTAGTTATATTCCTGTATATAGGGGCAGTATTATAGTAGTTATATTCCTGTATATAGGGGCAGTATTATAGTAGTTATATTCCTGTATATAGGGGCAGTATTATAGTAGTTATATTCTTGTATATAGGAGCAGTATTATAGAAGTTATATTCTTGTATATAGGGAGCAGTATTATAGTAGTTATATTCTTGTATATAGGGGGCAGTATTATAGTAGTTATATTCTTGTATATAGGGGGCAGTATTATAGTAGTTATATTCTTGTATATAGGGGGCGGTATTATAGTAGTTATATTCTTGTATATAGGAGCAGTATTATAGTAGTTATATTCTTGTATATAGGGGCAGTATTATAGTAGTTATATTCTTGCATATAGGAGCAGTATTATAGAGACCTGTGTGCATTGTGGGTATTGTAGTTGCCCTCCCGTGACAACAAAAAAAGAGGTAAAGGAAAAGTAGACATCCAAATAAAATGGCACCTAATCTCATGAAAGATCTTGGAAGTAAATTTGTAAAAACATTTCAAAAATAGCGGTCAGGGGATACGTCAAAATAAGGCGATTCTCCACCACCCCACACACAAAGTTGGTGTTACCACCCTATATATGGAACAATGCAATAATCCTCCCTAATATAATGTGTATATAAAAAATAATACATGCAGTACGTGAGTGAAAAAAAGTTTTACAGTTAGGCCTTATTTACATGAACGCTGCCGTTTTCCACGTCCGAGGTGTATCCGTGCTCAGCGCTGCGGGACGCGATGTCACGCATCCCCTATAGTTGAGAGTCTATGGAGGGATGCGTGATGCCTAAAAAGAACGGACATGTCATTTTCGCACGGACCCTTCACACGGTCTGTTGAAACAACAGCTGTGTGAACGGCCACGTTGAATTACATAGGTACGTGGGTGCTTCAATGGCTGTCCCACGGACGTTTAACACGTTGGTGTAAATAAGGCCTTACAATGTAAAAAACCTGCATCACATCAAAAAAAATCACGCAAATAAAGTTCAATAAGAAAATAATCCTGAGATGTCTATAGTACTGGAACATGCGTGTGAGTCATGTAATAGCAAGAAGAAATAATCACTAATGTGGGGGGGGGAACAAATCACCGCTCAGGGATTCCCTCCGTGAGGACTAATCGCATAAAAGTGACAGGGCGCCCCCTATCAGACAAATATAGATGTGTGACTTCTCCTCTCCCTTAATAACATGTACACGAAAAAACCCCGCAGTGTCCATAGCAACAGTTCCCGGTAAAATACAAAGCCAGAGAACGCACACCCCCCCCCCCCCTAGAAATAAACGTATGAGAGGCTTCCGGTTTTCGGCATAATATAATACACGATCGCCTGTAGCCAAATATAGGAAAGCTGAACCAATAGACCTAAAAAACTAGAATAAAAAATTCCTGAGGCTCGAGGTATGGAGTGCCCCATGTATTGACCTCTATTGAGAATTTTACCAACTCCTAGTAAACTGAGCATCTGCCTCATAGTCCGTGTGCCTCATGGTCTGTGTGCCTCATAGTCTGTGTGCCTCATGCCTCATAGTCTGTGTGCCTCATAGTCTGTGTGCCTCATGGTCTGTGTGCCTCATAGTCTGCGTGCCTCATAGTCTGTGTGCCTCATAGTCTGTGTGCCTCATAGTCTGTGTGCCTCATAGTCTGCGTGCCTCATGGTCTGTGTGCCTCATAGTCTGCGTGCCTCATAGTCTGCGTGCCTCATAGTCTGTGTGCCTCATAGTCTGTGTGCCTCATAGTCTGTGTGCCTCATAGTCTGCGTGCCTCATAGTCTGTGTGCCTCATAGTCTGTGTGCCTCATGCCTCATAGTCTGTGTGCCTCATGGTCTGTGTGCCTCATAGTCTGTGTGCCTCATAGTCTGCGTGCCTCATAGTCTGTGTGCCTCATAGTCTGTGTGCCTCATGCCTCATGGTCTGTGTGCCTCATAGTCTGTGTGCCTCATAGTCTGTGTGCCTCATAGTCTGCGTGCCTCATAGTCTGTGTGCCTCATAGTCTGTGTGCCTCATGCCTCATGGTCTGTGTGCCTCATAGTCTGTGTGCCTCATAGTCTGTGTGCCTCATAGTCTGTGTGCCTCATGGTCTGTGTGCCTCATAGTCTGCGTGCCTCATGGTCTGTGTGCCTCATGGTCTGTGTGCCTCATGGTCTGTGTGCCTCATGGTCTGTGTGCCTCATAGTCTGTGTGCCTTATAGTCTGTGTGCCTCATGCCTCATAGTCTGTGTGCCTCATAGTCTGTGTGCCTCATAGTCTGTGTGCCTCATAGTCTGCGTGCCTCATAGTCTGCGTGCCTCATAGTCTGTGTGCCTCATAGTCTGCGTGCCTCATGGTCTGTGTGCCTCATAGTCTGTGTGCCTCATAGTCTGTGTGCCTCATAGTCTGTGTGCCTCATGCCTCATAGTCTGTGTGCCTCATGGTCTGTGTGCCTCATGGTCTGTGTGCCTCATGGTCTGTGTGCCTCATAGTCTGTGTGCCTCATGGTCTGTGTGCCTCATGGTCTGTGTGCCTCATGGTCTGTGTGCCTCATGCCTCATAGTCTGTGTGCCTCATGCCTCATAGTCTGTGTGCCTCATAGTCTGTGTGCCTCATAGTCTGTGTGCCTCATGGTCTGTGTGCCTCATAGTCTGCGTGCCTCATGGTCTGCGTGCCTCATGGTCTGCGTGCCTCATGGTCTGTGTGCCTCATGGTCTGTGTGCCTCATAGTCTGTGTGCCTCATAGTCCGTGTGCCTCATAGTCCGTGTGCCTCATGGTCTGCGTGCCTCATGGTCTGTGTGCCTCATAGTCTGTGTGCCTCATAGTCCGTGTGCCTCATAGTCCGTGTGCCTCATAGTCTGTGTGCCTCATAGTCTGTGTGCCTCATGCCTCATAGTCTGTGTGCCTCATAGTCTGTGTGCCTCATAGTCTGTGTGCCTCATGCCTCATAGTCTGTGTGCCTCATGGTCTGTGTGCCTCATGGTCTGTGTGCCTCATGGTCTGCGTGCCTCATGGTCTGTGTGCCTCATAGTCCGTGTGCCTCATAGTCCGTGTGCCTCATAGTCTGTGTGCCTCATGGTCTGTGTGCCTCATGGTCTGTGTGCCTCATGGTCTGTGTGCCTCATGCCTCATAGTCTGTGTGCCTCATGCCTCATAGTCTGTGTGCCTCATAGTCTGTGTGCCTCATAGTCTGTGTGCCTCATAGTCTGTGTGCCTCATGGTCTGTGTGCCTCATGGTCTGTGTGCCTCATGGTCTGTGTGCCTCATGCCTCATAGTCTGTGTGCCTCATGCCTCATAGTCTGTGTGCCTCATAGTCTGTGTGCCTCATAGTCTGTGTGCCTCATAGTCTGTGTGCCTCATGGTCTGTGTGCCTCATAGTCTGCGTGCCTCATGGTCTGCGTGCCTCATGGTCTGTGTGCCTCATGGTCTGCGTGCCTCATGGTCTGCGTGCCTCATGGTCTGCGTGCCTCATAGTCTGTGTGCCTCATAGTCTGTGTGCCTCATGGTCTGTGTGCCTCATAGTCTGTGTGCCTCATGGTCTGTGTGCCTCATAGTCTGTGTGCCTCATGCCTCATAGTCTGTGTGCCTCATGCCTCATAGTCTGTGTGCCTCATAGTCTGTGTGCCTCATGCCTCATGGTCTGTGTGCCTCATGGTCTGTGTGCCTCATAGTCTGTGTGCCTCATAGTCCGTGTGCCTCATGGTCTGCGTGCCTCATGGTCTGTGTGCCTCATAGTCTGTGTGCCTCATGCCTCATAGTCTGTGTGCCTCATGCCTCATAGTCTGTGTGCCTCATAGTCTGTGTGCCTCATGCCTCATGGTCTGTGTGCCTCATGGTCTGTGTGCCTCATAGTCTGTGTGCCTCATAGTCCGTGTGCCTCATGGTCTGCGTGCCTCATGGTCTGTGTGCCTCATAGTCCGTGTGCCTCATAGTCCGTGTGCCTCATAGTCTGTGTGCCTCATAGTCTGCGTGCCTCATGGTCTGCGTGCCTCATGGTCTGTGTGCCTCATAGTCTGTGTGCCTCATGGTCTGTGTGCCTCATAGTCTGTGTGCCTCATGGTCTGTGTGCCTCATAGTCTGTGTGCCTCATGCCTCATAGTCTGTGTGCCTCATGCCTCATAGTCTGTGTGCCTCATAGTCTGTGTGCCTCATAGTCCGTGTGCCTCATGCCTCATGGTCTGTGTGCCTCATGGTCTGTGTGCCTCATGGTCTGTGTGCCTCATGCCTCATAGTCTGTGTGCCTCATAGTCTGTGTGCCTCATAGTCCGTGTGCCTCATGCCTCATGGTCTGTGTGCCTCATGGTCTGTGTGCCTCATGGTCTGTGTGCCTCATGCCTCATAGTCTGTGTGCCTCATAGTCTGTGTGCCTCATAGTCCGTGTGCCTCATGGTCTGCGTGCCTCATAGTCCGTGTGCCTCATAGTCCGTGTGCCTCATAGTCTGCGTGCCTCATGGTCTGCGTGCCTCATAGTCTGCGTGCCTCATAGTCTGTGTGCCTCATAGTCTGTGTGCCTCATAGTCCGTGTGCCTCATGCCTCATAGTCCGTGTGCCTCATGCCTCATAGTCTGTGTGCCTCATAGTCTGTGTGCCTCATGGTCTGTGTGCCTCATAGTCTGCGTGCCTCATAGTCTGTGTGCCTCATAGTCTGTGTGCCTCATAGTCCGTGTGCCTCATGGTCTGCGTGCCTCATGGTCTGTGTGCCTCATAGTCCGTGTGCCTCATAGTCCGTGTGCCTCATAGTCTGTGTGCCTCATAGTCTGTGTGCCTCATAGTCCGTGTGCCTCATAGTCTGTGTGCCTCATAGTCTGTGTGCCTCATAGTCCGTGTGCCTCATAGTCTGTGTGCCTCATAGTCTGCGTGCCTCATGGTCTGTGTGCCTCATAGTCCGTGTGCCTCATAGTCCGTGTGCCTCATAGTCTGTGTGCCTCATAGTCTGCGTGCCTCATGGTCTGCGTGCCTCATGGTCTGTGTGCCTCATAGTCTGTGTGCCTCATGGTCTGTGTGCCTCATAGTCTGTGTGCCTCATAGTCTGTGTGCCTCATAGTCTGTGTGCCTCATGGTCTGTGTGCCTCATAGTCTGTGTGCCTCATGGTCTGTGTGCCTCATGGTCTGCGTGCCTCATGGTCTGTGTGCCTCATAGTCCGTGTGCCTCATAGTCTGTGTGCCTCATAGTCTGCGTGCCTCATGGTCTGCGTGCCTCATGGTCTGTGTGCCTCATAGTCTGTGTGCCTCATGGTCTGTGTGCCTCATAGTCTGTGTGCCTCATGCCTCATAGTCTGTGTGCCTCATGCCTCATAGTCTGTGTGCCTCATAGTCTGTGTGCCTCATGCCTCATGGTCTGTGTGCCTCATGGTCTGTGTGCCTCATGGTCTGTGTGCCTCATGGTCTGTGTGCCTCATGGTCTGTGTGCCTCATAGTCTGTGTGCCTCATAGTCTGTGTGCCTCATAGTCCGTGTGCCTCATGGTCTGCGTGCCTCATAGTCCGTGTGCCTCATAGTCCGTGTGCCTCATAGTCTGTGTGCCTCATAGTCTGTGTGCCTCATGCCTCATAGTCTGTGTGCCTCATGGTCTGTGTGCCTCATGGTCTGTGTGCCTCATGGTCTGTGTGCCTCATGCCTCATAGTCTGTGTGCCTCATAGTCTGTGTGCCTCATGGTCTGTGTGCCTCATAGTCTGTGTGCCTCATGGTCTGTGTGCCTCATAGTCTGTGTGCCTCATGCCTCATAGTCTGTGTGCCTCATGCCTCATAGTCTGTGTGCCTCATAGTCTGTGTGCCTCATGCCTCATGGTCTGTGTGCCTCATGGTCTGTGTGCCTCATGGTCTGTGTGCCTCATGGTCTGTGTGCCTCATAGTCTGTGTGCCTCATAGTCTGTGTGCCTCATAGTCTGTGTGCCTCATAGTCTGTGTGCCTCATAGTCTGTGTGCCCCATAGTCTGTGTGCCTCATAGTCTGTGTGCCTCATAGTCTGTGTGCCCCATAGTCTGTGTGCCTCATAGTCTGTGTGCCTCATAGTCCGTGTGCCTCATGGTCTGCGTGCCTCATAGTCCGTGTGCCTCATAGTCCGTGTGCCTCATAGTCTGTGTGCCTCATAGTCCGTGTGCCTCATAGTCTGTGTGCCTCATGGTCTGTGTGCCTCATGGTCTGTGTGCCTCATGGTCTGTGTGCCTCATGCCTCATAGTCTGTGTGCCTCATGCCTCATAGTCTGCGTGCCTCATGGTCTGTGTGCCTCATAGTCTGTGTGCCTCATAGTCTGTGTGCCTCATAGTCTGTGTGCCTCATAGTCTGTGTGCCTCATGGTCTGCGTGCCTCATAGTCTGCGTGCCTCATAGTCTGTGTGCCTCATAGTCTGTGTGCCTCATAGTCCGTGTGCCTCATGCCTCATAGTCCGTGTGCCTCATGCCTCATAGTCTGTGTGCCTCATAGTCTGTGTTCGTCCGCCTCAACAATGTCACTGGCGAAATTTAGGGGAATGCTTCACACACTTTATGCCTCATACCTCAGTGATGTCTCAAATGTCTGCGCCTCGCGCCTCAGCAGTACCATTCGCTTCTAGCAAAATGATATAATGTGCGCCTCATGGCTTATTGGACGCGTGCCTCCATGATCCCACTAACTCCTAGGGATCTAATATGCTGAATGTCATGGACTCTGTGCCTCGTGCCTCAGTCATATCCAGCACTTCGTCCAGATCCTGTGGTCTTCCTGCCTCATCGTTATCACAAGCTCCGGGTGACTGAAAGCCTCAAAATCCGTCAGTACATATACATAAAACTGGTACAAAACGGAGGGAGATGAAGATTTATATAAAGGTTGCAATACATGCTGCTCCAACTGCAAACATTCATGGTACAGATGTAGCGTCCCCAGCTATGGCACAGCCAAGATTCTGAAGGAACATTGAAGAAACCTCTTCCTTGGTTATCATGTCCCACTGTCTGGAGCGGAGGAGCTTGCAATCTAAGGCTGTGTCCACACGCCAAACAAAAAACGGCTGTAAAGTACGGAGCTTTTCAAGGGAAAACCGCCCCTGATTTTCAGCCGTTTTTTACGGCAGTTTTTGGAGCTGTTTCTCTATTCACACAGTGAAAAACGGCTCCAAAAACAGCTCAGGAAGTGAAATGCACTTTTTTACGGGGCGTTTTTTACGCCCCGTTTTCACAAACGCCGTGTAAAAGAACCCCCCCCCCCCCCCCCCCGTGGGAACGAAACGCAGTTTTTCCCATTGAAATCAATGGGCAGATGTTTGGAGGCGATGTTCAGCCCCCCGCATTTTCAGCCGTTTTTTGGGGCGTTTACGGCCGGAAAAAAAACGGCTGAAAATAAGCCGTGTGAACATACCCAGAGAGTGCCAATCCATATCCAGTGTTAACCCCCGGCTTGCCACCCCCTCTCCTGCAGGCTCCAGTGAGGATTAATGTGCACTGATTGTGGTGAGGAGCTGTGAGGAGGCACCGGGGCAAGGACTGGAGGTGAAGGGTGCAGGACTGGATGCCAGGACCATCCCATGGCGCTTCACCTGGGCACCTCTGCAGCTCTGGAGAGGTTAACACCAGGGTGTAGGGCTGGATCAGTTTGTCACAGCTGCCAGACGAGCCAATAGGAGCCGGCTGCCAAGAGATGGGCTTGGCTTGGTAAGGGAGACAGAGCAAGCTATAGAGAGAGAAGGCAGGCAGGATCTCGGCTCCGAGTCCCCAGCACCTTCCCATACAATGACATGTAAGAGCTGGCAAAGTAACACCTGAGGATTTCATGGCATTGGCCACCTTGGCAGGGGATGGGGGGGCATTGCACATTTGTCTTTAATCTGTCTTCTTTCCCTGTAGGATATTGCACACAGAGTGTCAGGATTGGGGGGCTGAAGGTATCTCATCATCACATCCACACCACCACCATCACCGGCATGGACACCTCTGGGCACCTTCATGATTCAGGGGTTGGCGACATGGACGAAGAACCCAAATGTCACTGCCCGTTATCGGGGGACTCTGTGAACCAGCTGCAGAGCCAGAGCTACCAACACAGCCTGTTGCACTCGTCCTCTCCGTCAGCTTTCAGGGCACCTCCTTCCAACAACTCAACCATCCTCCACCACCCTTCTTCCTCCAGGCAGGGCAGCCAGCTCAATTTAAGTGACCACTTGGTTGGACACTCTCCAACTTCAGCGTCTACAAGTGGGGCTGGCGGAGGATGCAAGCACAGACAAGCCAGTCCTCTCGTCCACAGAAGGGACAGCAACCCATTCACCGAAATAGCCATGAGCTCTTGTAAATACACAGGGGGGGTCATGAAGCCCCTCAGCCGACTAAGTGCCTCCAGAAGGAACCTGATAGACTCCGAGCCCGAGAGCCAACCTCTTCAGATCTTCAACTCCAGCAACACTCCCGAGATAGTCATCTCTTCCAAGGACGAGCACCACTCTAACCAGAATTTGCACCACCACCATCCCAATGCCACACAGAACCACCAACACTCAGGCAATAACACCACCACCGCCAACTACCCCAAACCCAACAAGAGGAAGCATCAAAACATTGGATACAAATTGGGACATAGGAGGGCGCTTTTCGAGAAACGGAAGAGGCTCAGTGACTACGCTCTGATATTCGGGATGTTTGGAATAGTTATCATGGTCATTGAGACCGAACTGTCTTGGGGTTTGTACGAAAAGGTAGGATCAACATCTCCTAAGAGAAGACGGTTGGGTTGGGTGGTTGGACGGGGGTTTCATGGTGGGGGAACCTATGCCGGATCTCCTCATGTTGATAGGACATGGCTCCTTCCTTACAACCATTAGGCGACTACTCCTCCAGGGCCACAGCTTGTTGTGGCTCCGGCTCTGGAGGAGTTATCGGCTCTCACACTTGGTAGCTTGACAACATTTTTCCCGTCCTCGGGAAATAAGGAGTGTAACAATCACAGAACCCACTGAATTCAATGCAATTGCAGGGTCGGAAACGCACACATAGATAGTCATACACCTCCTATATGGAGAGGTCTCAGGGAGTAGAGGATGCTGGGAAAAAAATGGCTACAGGTGTCAAGGAGGCGAACGTCTGGTATTGGCACCGGGGAATAAGATGCTGCTGTGATGAAGAATCAGGGAGAGACCTCATGGAGGGGGGAGATGGGACTTCTCAGAGGATCATTCCACACTTGTTCCCGGGAAGCCGGCAGAATGTACAATGAGATCTCCCTCTCCATCTGCAGTCAGGAGGAGAAGCTTCTCCTAAGTCTCTTGTCGGCTCCATTCTGCAGCCACGAGCACCATCTGCTGAGCAAATCTTAAGATATAACCGGCGAGAACAGCTGCCAAGGAGAGGGAGAGGAGGAAGAAAGTGGGTGAACGGGATTATGGGGGAACATCAGGTCATCATCCACTATGGAGTGGCCTGGGAATCTTGGTGGTCGGTGCCGGTGCCCATGTCATGTGTGCAGAGAAAATAATTGATGAGTAATAATTGTAGGGGTTGTCGCCCGGCTTTCCCAGAGTCCTGAGCGGTAAATCTGTCTAGTCCGTAATTGCCTGCAGGATGGTGACTCTCAGCAGAAACTTTTACCACACTCCATTGTTGAAGGGATGAGGAGGGGGGGGGGGTAAATAGTTAAAGGGCAGCCGGGGGCACAGATGTTATTGGTGGTGGCCGGGGTGGTATATGGACGTGGTGCAGGGGGTCTACAGAGATGGCAGGGGAGGGGGACTGGTGGCATTTCAGCTGTTGGAGATCTGTCTAATGCGAGACATCTGCTGCTGTCAGACACCAGTGTGTAATGCAGACGGGGGCAGAGATCTGGACCCTCGGGGGGTTCCCATGCAGGGACGTGTAATGAAGGGTTATGGGCCATATACACCATATATAAAGCAGGCTGTATATACAGAGAGAACCAGGCGCCTCATCAGCTCCATTACTCCACGATAAGAAGTCATTTTGCAGCAGAGGGAGTGGTGTCCCGGCTCCATGTATAGGGGTGTCATCAGGACCGTCCCCGGGAGGAGATGCAGCGGCCGGCCGCAGGGTTAAGAGGCGTTGTCCCCGGATGATGGGAGTATTTAGCGCCCCCCCCCCTCTGGATATGCTAATATCTTCATCCGCTCTAGAAGGAAAATCAATACTTTCCACTCTGCGAGTTTTCAGGCTCGTTAAAAAAGTTGCTTCTTACAGAAAAATGAGTTAATCTCTCCGGCCGGTTATTACTGCGAATGTGACACCAGCGGTGAGGCGTACGAGGGGTTAATGGCAATATATTCATTAGTCATCGACTAACAAGATGAAGTATTACAGTATTATATATTATATCCATATTACACAGCGCTGAGTATTACACCATCAGACCAGGGAGTACCCGGTATTACAGTATTATATATTATATCCATATTACACAGTGCTGAGTATTACACCATCAGACCAGGGAGTACCGAGTATTACAGTATTATATATTATATCCATATTACACAGTGCTGAGTATTACACCATCAGACCAGGGAGTAACGAGTATTACAGTATTATATATTATATATTATATCCATATTACACAGTGCTGAGTATTACACCATCAGACCAGGGAGTACCGGGTATTACAGTATTATATATTATATCCATATTACACAGGGCTGAGTATTACACCATCAGACCAGGGAGTACCGAGTATTACAGTATTATATATTATATCCATATTACACAGTGCTGAGTATTACACCATCAGACCAGGGAGTAACGAGTATTACAGTATTATATATTATATCCATATTACACAGTGCTGAGTATTACACCATCAGACCAGGGAGTACCGAGTATTACAGTATTATATATTATATCCATATTACACAGCGCTGAGTATTACACCATCAGACCAGGGAGTACCGAGTATTACAGTATTATATATTATATCCATATTACACAGTGCTGAGTATTACACCATCAGACCAGGGAGTAACGAGTATTACAGTATTATATATTATATATTATATCCATATTACACAGTGCTGAGTATTACACCATCAGACCAGGGAGTACCGGGTATTACAGTATTATATATTATATCCATATTACACAGGGCTGAGTATTACACCATCAGACCAGGGAGTACCGAGTATTACAGTATTATATATTATATCCATATTACACAGTGCTGAGTATTACACCATCAGACCAGGGAGTAACGAGTATTACAGTATTATATATTATATCCATATTACACAGTGCTGAGTATTACACCATCAGACCAGGGAGTACCGAGTATTACAGTATTATATATTATATCCATATTACACAGTGCTGAGTATTATACCATCAGACCAGGGAGTACCGAGTATTACAGTATTATATATTATATCCATATTACACAGTGCTGAGTATTACACCATCAGACCAGGGAGTACCGAGTATTACAGTATTATATATTATATCCATATTACACAGCGCTGAGTATTACACCATCAGACCAGGGAGTACCGAGTATTACAGTATTATATATTATATCCATATTACACAGCGCTGAGTATTACACCATCAGACCAGAGAGTAACGAGTATTACAGTATTATATATTATATCCATATTACACAGTGCTGAGTATTACACCATCAGACCAGGGAGTACCGAGTATTACAGTATTATATATTATATCCATATTACACAGTGCTGAGTATTACACCATCAGACCAGGGAGTACCGGGTATTACAGTATTATATATTATATCCATATTACACAGCGCTGAGTATTACACCATCAGACCAGGGAGTACCGAGTATTACAGTATTATATATTATATCCATATTACACAGCGCTGAGTATTACACCATCAGACCGGGGAGTACCGAGTATTACAGTATTATATATTATATCCATATTACACAGCGCTGAGTATTACACCATCAGACCAGGGAGTACCCGGTATTACAGTATTATATATTATATCCATATTACACAGTGCTGAGTATTACACCATCAGACCAGGGAGTACCGAGTATTACAGTATTATATATTATATCCATATTACACAGCGCTGAGTATTACACCATCAGACCAGGGAGTACCGAGTATTACAGTATTATATATTATATCCATATTACACAGCGCTGAGTATTACACCATCAGACCAGAGAGTACCGAGTATTACAGTATTATATATTATATCCATATTACACAGTGCTGAGTATTACACCATCAGACCAGGGAGTACCGAGTATTACAGTATTATATATTATATCCATATTACACAGCGCTGAGTATTACACCATCAGACCGGGGAGTACCGAGTATTACAGTATTATATATTATATCCATATTACACAGCGCTGAGTATTACACCATCAGACCAGAGAGTAACGAGTATTACAGTATTATATATTATATCCATATTACACAGTGCTGAGTATTACACCATCAGACCAGGGAGTAACGAGTATTACAGTATTATATATTATATCCATATTACACAGTGCTGAGTATTATACCATCAGACCAGGGAGTACCGGGTATTACAGTATTATATATTATATCCATATTACACAGTGCTGAGTATTACACCATCAGACCAGAGAGTACCGAGTATTACAGTATTATATATTATACCCATATTACACAGCGCTGAGTATTACACCATCAGACCAGGGAGTAACGAGTATTACAGTATTATATATTATACCCATATTACACAGCGCTGAGTATTACACCATCAGACCAGGGAGTACCCGAGTATTACAGTATTATATATTATATCCATATTACACAGCGCTGAGTATTGCACCATCAGACCAGGGAGTACCGGGTATTACAGTATTATATATTATATCCATATTACACAGTGCTGAGTATTACACCATCAGACCAGGGAGTACCGGGTATTACAGTATTATATATTATATCCATATTACACAGCGCTGAGTATTACACCATCAGACCAGGGAGTACCGAGTATTACAGTATTATATATTATATCCATATTACACAGCGCTGAGTATTACACCATCAGACCAGGGAGTACCGGGTATTACAGTATTATATATTATATCCATATTACACAGTGCTGAGTATTACACCATCAGACCAGGGAGTACCGAGTATTACAGTATTATATATTATATCCATATTACACAGCGCTGAGTATTACACCATCAGACCAGGGAGTACCGGGTATTACAGTATTATATATTATATCCATATTACACAGCGCTGAGTATTACACCATCAGACCAGGGAGTACCGAGTATTACAGTATTATATATTATATCCATATTACACAGCGCTGAGTATTACACCATCAGACCAGGGAGTACCGGGTATTACAGTATTATATATTATATCCATATTACACAGTGCTGAGTATTACACCATCAGACCAGGGAGTACCGAGTATTACAGTATTATATATTATATCCATATTACACAGCGCTGAGTATTACACCATCAGACCAGGGAGTACCGGGTATTACAGTATTATATATTATATCCATATCACACAGCGCTGAGTATTACACCATCAGACCGGGGAGTACCGAGTATTACAGTATTATATATTATATCCATATTACACAGCGCTGAGTATTACACCATCAGACCAGGGAGTACCGAGTATTACAGTATTATATATTATATCCATATCACACAGCGCTGAGTATTACACCATCAGACCAGGGAGTACCGAGTATTACAGTATTATATATTATATCCATATTACACAGCGCTGAGTATTACACCATCAGACCAGGGAGTACCGAGTATTACAGTATTATATATTATATCCATATTACACAGCGCTGAGTATTACACCATCAGACCAGGGAGTACCGGGTATTACAGTATTATATATTATATCCATATTACACAGTGCTGAGTATTACACCATCAGACCAGGGAGTACCGAGTATTACAGTATTATATATTATATCCATATTACACAGCGCTGAGTATTACACCATCAGACCAGGGAGTACCGGGTATTACAGTATTATATATTATATCCATATTACACAGCGCTGAGTATTACACCATCAGACCAGGGAGTACCGGGTATTACAGTATTATATATTATATCCATATTACACAGCGCTGAGTATTACACCATCAGACCAGGGAGTACCGAGTATTACAGTATTATATATTATATCCATATTACACAGTGCTGAGTATTACACCATTAGACCAGAGAGTACCGAGTATTACAGTATTATATATTATATCCATATTACACAGCGCTGAGTATTACACCATCAGACCAGGGTGTACCGGGTATTACAGTATTATATATTATATCCATATTACACAGTGCTGAGTATTACACCATCAGACCGGGGAGTACCGAGTATTACAGTATTATATATTATATCCATATTACACAGCGCTGAGTATTACACCATCAGACCAGGGAGTACCGGGTATTACAGTATTATATATTATATCCATATTACACAGCGCTGAGTATTACACCATCAGACCGGGGAGTACCGAGTATTACAGTATTATATATTATATCCATATTACACAGCGCTGAGTATTACACCATTAGACCAGGGAGTACCGAGTATTACAGTATTATATATTATATCCATATTACACAGTGCTGAGTATTACACCATCAGACCGGGGAGTACCGAGTATTACAGTATTATATATTATATCCATATTACACAGCGCTGAGTATTACACCATCAGACCAGGGTGTACCGAGTATTACAGTATTATATATTATATCCATATTACACAGCGCTGAGTATTACACCATCAGACCAGAGAGTACCGGGTATTACAGTATTATATATTATATCCATATTACACAGCGCTGAGTATTACACCATCAGACCAGAGAGTACCGAGTATTACAGTATTATATATTATATCCATATTACACAGTGCTGAGTATTACACCATCAGACCAGAGAGTACCGAGTATTACAGTATTATATATTATATCCATATTACACAGCGCTGAGTATTACACCATCAGACCAGGGAGTACCCGGTATTACAGTATTATATATTATATCCATATTACACAGTGCTGAGTATTACACCATCAGACCAGGGAGTACCGAGTATTACAGTATTATATATTATATCCATATTACACAGTGCTGAGTATTACACCATCAGACCAGAGAGTACCGAGTATTACAGTATTATATATTATATCCATATTACACAGCGCTGAGTATTACACCATCAGACCAGGGAGTACCGGGTATTACAGTATTATATATTATATCCATATGACACAGTGCTGAGTATTACACCATCAGACCGGGGAGTACCGAGTATTACAGTATTATATATTATATCCATATTACACAGTGCTGAGTATTACACCATCAGACCAGGGAGTACCGAGTATTACAGTATTATATATTATATCCATATTACACAGCGCTGAGTATTACACCATCAGACCGGGGAGTACCGAGTATTACAGTATTATATATTATATCCATATTACACAGCGCTGAGTATTACACCATCAGACCAGGGAGTACCGGGTATTACAGTATTATATATTATACCCATATTACACAGCGCTGAGTATTACACCATCAGACCAGGGAGTACCGAGTATTACAGTATTATATATTATATCCATATTACACAGCGCTGAGTATTACACCATCAGACCAGAGAGTACCGAGTATTACAGTATTATATATTATATCCATATTACACAGCGCTGAGTATTACACCATCAGACCGGGGAGTACCGAGTATTACAGTATTATATATTATATCCATATTACACAGTGCTGAGTATTACACCATCAGACCAGGGAGTACCGAGTATTACAGTATTATATATTATATCCATATTACACAGCGCTGAGTATTACACCATCAGACCAGGGAGTAACGAGTATTACAGTATTATATATTATATCCATATTACACAGCGCTGAGTATTACACCATCAGACCAGGGAGTACCGGGTATTACAGTATTATATATTATATCCATATTACACAGTGCTGAGTATTACACCATCAGACCAGGGAGTAACGAGTATTACAGTATTATATATTATATCCATATTACACAGTGCTGAGTATTACACCATCAGACCAGGGAGTAACGAGTATTACAGTATTATATATTATATCCATATTACACAGTGCTGAGTATTACACCATCAGACCAGGGAGTACCCGGTATTACAGTATTATATATTATATCCATATTACACAGCGCTGAGTATTACACCATCAGACCGGGGAGTACCGGGTATTACAGTATTATATATTATATCCATATTACACAGCGCTGAGTATTACACCATCAGACCAGGGAGTACCGAGTATTACAGTATTATATATTATATCCATATTACACAGTGCTGAGTATTACACCATCAGACCAGGGAGTACCGGGTATTACAGTATTATATATTATATCCATATTACACAGCGCTGAGTATTACACCATCAGACCAGGGAGTACCGAGTATTACAGTATTATATATTATATCCATATTACACAGTGCTGAGTATTACACCATTAGACCAGAGAGTACCGAGTATTACAGTATTATATATTATATCCATATTACACAGCGCTGAGTATTACACCATCAGACCAGGGTGTACCGGGTATTACAGTATTATATATTATATCCATATTACACAGTGCTGAGTATTACACCATCAGACCGGGGAGTACCGAGTATTACAGTATTATATATTATATCCATATTACACAGCGCTGAGTATTACACCATCAGACCAGGGAGTACCGGGTATTACAGTATTATATATTATATCCATATTACACAGCGCTGAGTATTACACCATCAGACCGGGGAGTACCGAGTATTACAGTATTATATATTATATCCATATTACACAGCGCTGAGTATTACACCATTAGACCAGGGAGTACCGAGTATTACAGTATTATATATTATATCCATATTACACAGTGCTGAGTATTACACCATCAGACCGGGGAGTACCGAGTATTACAGTATTATATATTATATCCATATTACACAGCGCTGAGTATTACACCATCAGACCAGGGTGTACCGAGTATTACAGTATTATATATTATATCCATATTACACAGTGCTGAGTATTACACCATCAGACCAGAGAGTACCGAGTATTACAGTATTATATATTATATCCATATTACACAGTGCTGAGTATTACACCATCAGACCAGAGAGTACCGAGTATTACAGTATTATATATTATATCCATATTACACAGCGCTGAGTATTACACCATCAGACCAGGGAGTACCCGGTATTACAGTATTATATATTATATCCATATTACACAGTGCTGAGTATTACACCATCAGACCAGGGAGTACCGAGTATTACAGTATTATATATTATATCCATATTACACAGTGCTGAGTATTACACCATCAGACCAGAGAGTACCGAGTATTACAGTATTATATATTATATCCATATTACACAGCGCTGAGTATTACACCATCAGACCAGGGAGTACCGGGTATTACAGTATTATATATTATATCCATATGACACAGTGCTGAGTATTACACCATCAGACCGGGGAGTACCGAGTATTACAGTATTATATATTATATCCATATTACACAGTGCTGAGTATTACACCATCAGACCAGGGAGTACCGAGTATTACAGTATTATATATTATATCCATATTACACAGCGCTGAGTATTACACCATCAGACCGGGGAGTACCGAGTATTACAGTATTATATATTATATCCATATTACACAGCGCTGAGTATTACACCATCAGACCAGGGAGTACCGGGTATTACAGTATTATATATTATACCCATATTACACAGCGCTGAGTATTACACCATCAGACCAGGGAGTACCGAGTATTACAGTATTATATATTATATCCATATTACACAGCGCTGAGTATTACACCATCAGACCAGAGAGTACCGAGTATTACAGTATTATATATTATATCCATATTACACAGCGCTGAGTATTACACCATCAGACCGGGGAGTACCGAGTATTACAGTATTATATATTATATCCATATTACACAGTGCTGAGTATTACACCATCAGACCAGGGAGTACCGAGTATTACAGTATTATATATTATATCCATATTACACAGCGCTGAGTATTACACCATCAGACCAGGGAGTAACGAGTATTACAGTATTATATATTATATCCATATTACACAGCGCTGAGTATTACACCATCAGACCAGGGAGTACCGGGTATTACAGTATTATATATTATATCCATATTACACAGTGCTGAGTATTACACCATCAGACCAGGGAGTAACGAGTATTACAGTATTATATATTATATCCATATTACACAGTGCTGAGTATTACACCATCAGACCAGGGAGTAACGAGTATTACAGTATTATATATTATATCCATATTACACAGTGCTGAGTATTACACCATCAGACCAGGGAGTACCCGGTATTACAGTATTATATATTATATCCATATTACACAGCGCTGAGTATTACACCATCAGACCGGGGAGTACCGGGTATTACAGTATTATATATTATATCCATATTACACAGCGCTGAGTATTACACCATCAGACCAGGGAGTACCGAGTATTACAGTATTATATATTATATCCATATTACACAGTGCTGAGTATTACACCATCAGACCAGGGAGTACCGAGTATTACAGTATTATATATTATATCCATATTACACAGTGCTGAGTATTACACCATCAGACCAGGGAGTACCGAGTATTACAGTATTATATATTATATCCATATTACACAGCGCTGAGTATTACACCATCAGACCGGGGAGTACCGAGTATTACAGTATTATATATTATATCCATATCACACAGCGCTGAGTATTACACCATCAGACCGGGGAGTACCGTGTATTACAGTATTATATATTATATCCATATTACACAGTGCTGAGTATTACACCATCAGACCGGGGAGTACCGAGTATTACAGTATTATATATTATATCCATATTACACAGCGCTGAGTATTACACCATCAGACCAGGGAGCACCGAGTATTACAGTATTATATATTATATCCATATTACACAGTGCTGAGTATTACACCATCAGACCAGGGAGTAACGAGTATTACAGTATTATATATTATATCCATATTACACAGTGCTGAGTATTACACCATCAGACCAGGGTGTACCGAGTATTACAGTATTATATATTATATCCATATCACACAGCGCTGAGTATTACACCATCAGACCAGGGAGTACCGAGTATTACAGTATTATATATTATATACATATTACACAGCGCTGAGTATTACACCATCAGACCAGGGAGCACCGAGTATTACAGTATTATATATTATATCCATATTACACAGTGCTGAGTATTACACCATCAGACCAGGGAGTAACGAGTATTACAGTATTATATATTATATCCATATTACACAGTGCTGAGTATTACACCATCAGACCAGGGAGTACCGGTATTACAGTATTATATATTATATCCATATTACACAGTGCTGAGTATTACACCATCAGACAAGGGTGTACCGAGTATTACAGTATTATATATTATATCCATATTACACAGTGCTGAGTATTACACCATCAGACCAGGGAGTACCGAGTATTACAGTATTATATATTATATCCATATTACACAGTGCTGAGTATTACACCATCAGACCAGAGAGTACCGAGTATTACAGTATTATATATTATATCCATATCACACAGCGCTGAGTATTACACCATCAGACCGGGGAGTACCGAGTATTACAGTATTATATATTATATACATATTACACAGCGCTGAGTATTACACCATCAGACCGGGGAGTACCGAGTATTACAGTATTATATATTATATCCATATTACACAGTGCTGAGTATTACACCATCAGACCAGGGTGTACCGAGTATTACAGTATTATATATTATATCCATATTACACAGTGCTGAGTATTACACCATCAGACCAGGGAGTACCGAGTATTACAGTATTATATATTATATCCATATTACACAGTGCTGAGTATTACACCATCAGACCAGGGAGTACCGAGTATTACAGTATTATATATTATATCCATATTACACAGCGCTGAGTATTACACCATCAGACCAGGGAGTACCGAGTATTACAGTATTATATATTATATCCATATTACACAGCGCTGAGTATTACACCATCAGACCAGGGAGTAACGAGTATTTCAGTATTATATATTATATCCATATTACACAGCGCTGAGTATTACACCATCAGACCAGGGAGTACCGAGTATTACAGTATTATATATTATATCCATATTACACAGTGCTGAGTATTACACCATCAGACCAGGAAGTACCGAGTATTACAGTATTATATATTATATCCATATTACACAGTGCTGAGTATTACACCATCAGACCAGGGAGTACCGAGTATTACAGTATTATATATTATATCCATATTACACAGTGCTGAGTATTACACCATCAGACCAGGGAGTACCGGGTATTACAGTATTATATATTATATCCATATTACACAGCGCTGAGTATTACACCATCAGACCGGGGAGTACCGAGTATTACAGTATTATATATTATATCCATATTACACAGCGCTGAGTATTACACCATCAGACCAGGGAGTACCGAGTATTACAGTATTATATATTATATCCATATTACACAGCGCTGAGTATTACACCATCAGACCGGGGAGTACCGAGTATTACAGTATTATATATTATATCCATATTACACAGTGCTGAGTATTACACCATCAGACCAGGGAGTACCGGGTATTACAGTATTATATATTATATCCATATTACACAGCGCTGAGTATTACACCATCAGACCAGGGAGTACCGAGTATTACAGTATTATATATTATATCCATATTACACAGTGCTGAGTATTACACCATCAGACCAGGGAGTACCGAGTATTACAGTATTATATATTATATCCATATCACACAGCGCTGAGTATTACACCATCAGACCTGTGAGTACCGAGTATTACAGTATTATATATTATATCCATATTACACAGCGCTGAGTATTACACCATCAGACCAGGGAGTACCGGGTATTACAGTATTATATATTATATCCATATCACACAGCGCTGAGTATTACACCATCAGACCAGGGAGTACCGAGTATTACAGTATTATATATTATATCCATATTACATAGTGCTGAGTATTACACCATCAGACCAGGGAGTACCGAGTATTACAGTATTATATATTATATCCATATTACACAGCGCTGAGTATTACACCATCAGACCAGAGAGTACCGAGTATTACAGTATTATATATTATATCCATATTACACAGTGCTGAGTATTACACCATCAGACCAGGGAGTACCGAGTATTACAGTATTATATATTATATCAATATTACACAGTGCTGAGTATTACACCATCAGACCAGGGAGTAACGAGTATTACAGTATTATATATTATATCCATATTACACAGCGCTGAGTATTACACCATCAGACCAGGGAGTACCGAGTATTACAGTATTATATATTATATCCATATCACACAGTGCTGATTATTACACCATCAGACCAGAGAGTACCGAGTATTACAGTATTATATATTATATCCATATTACACAGCGCTGAGTATTACACCATCAGACCAGAGAGTACCGAGTATTACAGTATTATATATTATATCCATATTACACAGTGCTGAGTATTACACCATCAGACCAGAGAGTACCGAGTATTACAGTATTATATATTATATCCATATTACACAGCGCTGAGTATTACACCATCAGACCGGGGAGTACCGAGTATTACAGTATTATATATTATATCCATATTACACAGTGCTGAGTATTACACCATCAGACCGGGGAGTACCGAGTATTACAGTATTATATATTATATCCATATTACACAGTGCTGAGTATTACACCATCAGACCAGGGAGTAACGAGTATTACAGTATTATATATTATATCCATATTACACAGTGCTGAGTATTACACCATCAGACCAGGGAGTACCGAGTATTATAGTATTACATATTATATCCATATTATACAGCGCTGAGTATTACACCATCAGACCTGGGAGTACCGAGTATTACAGTATTATATATTATATCCATATTACACAGCGCTGAGTATTACACCATCAGACCAGAGAGTACCGAGTATTACAGTATTATATATTATATCCATATTACACAGTGCTGTGTATTACACCATCAGACCAGGGAGTACCGAGTATTACAGTATTATATATTATATCCATATTACACAGCGCTGAGTATTACACCATCAGACCAGGGAGTAACGAGTATTACAGTATTATATATTATATCCATATTACACAGCGCTGAGTATTACACCATCAGACCAGGGTGTACCGAGTATTACAGTATTATATATTATATCCATATCACACAGTGCTGAGTATTACACCATCAGACCAAAGAGTACCGAGTATTACAGTATTATATATTATATATTATATCCATATTACACAGCGCTGAGTATTACACCATCAGACCAGGGAGTACCGAGTATTACAGTATTATATATTATATCCATATTACACAGTGCTGAGTATTACACCATCAGACCAGGGAGTACCGAGTATTACAGTATTATATATTATATCCATATTACACAGCGCTGAGTATTACACCATCAGACCAGGGAGTACCGAGTATTACAGTATTATATATTATATCCATATCACACAGCGCTGAGTATTACACCATCAGACCAGGGAGTACCGAGTATTACAGTATTATATATTATATCCATATTACACAGCGCTGAGTATTACACCATCAGACCAGGGAGTACCGAGTATTACAGTATTATATATTATATCCATATTACATAGTGCTGAGTATTACACCATCAGACCAGGGAGTACCGAGTATTACAGTATTATATATTATATCCATATTACACAGTGCTGAGTATTACACCATCAGACCAGGGAGTACCGAGTATTACAGTATTATATATTATATCCATATTACACAGCGCTGAGTATTACACCATCAGACCAGGGAGTACCGAGTATTACAGTATTATATATTATATCCATATTACACAGTGCTGAGTATTACACCATCAGACCAGGGAGTACCGAGTATTACAGTATTATATATTATATCCATATTACACAGCGCTGAGTATTACACCATCAGACCAGGGAGTACCGAGTATTACAGTATTATATATTATATCCATATTACACAGTGCTGAGTATTACACCATCAGACCAGGGAGTACCGGGTATTACAGTATTATATATTATATCCATATTACACAGCGCTGAGTATTACACCATCAGACCGGGGAGTACCGAGTATTACAGTATTATATATTATATCCATATTACACAGCGCTGAGTATTACACCATCAGACCAGGGAGTAACGAGTATTACAGTATTATATATTATATCCATATTACACAGTGCTGAGTATTACACCATCAGACCAGGGAGTACCGAGTATTACAGTATTATATATTATATCCATATTACATAGTGCTGAGTATTACACCATCAGACCAGGGAGTACCGAGTATTACAGTATTATATATTATATCCATATTACACAGTGCTGAGTATTACACCATCAGACCAGGGAGTACCGAGTATTACAGTATTATATATTATATCCATATTACACAGCGCTGAGTATTACACCATCAGACCGGGGAGTACCGAGTATTACAGTATTATATATTATATCCATATTACACAGCGCTGAGTATTACACCATCAGACCAGGGAGTAACGAGTATTACAGTATTATATATTATATCCATATTACACAGTGCTGAGTATTACACCATCAGACCAGGGAGTACCGAGTATTACAGTATTATATATTATATCCATATTACACAGCGCTGAGTATTACACCATCAGACCAGGGAGTAACGAGTATTACAGTATTATATATTATATATTATATCCATATTACACAGCGCTGAGTATTACACCATCAGACCAGGGAGTACCGAGTATTACAGTATTATATATTATATCCATATTACACAGCAGCGCTGAGTATTACACCATCAGACCAGGGAATACCGGGTATTACAGTATTATATATTATATCCATATTACACAGCGCTGAGTATTACACCATCAGACCAGGGAGTACCGGGTATTACAGTATTATATATTATATCCATATTACACAGTGCTGAGTATTACACCATCAGACCAGGGAGTACCGGGTATTACAGTATTATATATTATATCCATATTACACAGCGCTGAGTATTACACCATCAGACCAGGGAGTACCGAGTATTACAGTATTATATATTATATCCATATTACACAGCGCTGAGTATTACACCATCAGACCAGGGAGTACCGTGTATTACAGTATTATATATTATATCCATATTACACAGCGCTGAGTATTACACCATCAGACCAGGGAGTACCGGGTATTACAGTATTATATATTATATCCATATTACACAGTGCTGAGTATTACACCATCAGACCAGGGAGTACCGGGTATTACAGTATTATATATTATATCCATATTACACAGTGCTGAGTATTACACCATCAGACCAGGGAGTACCGAGTATTACAGTATTATATATTATATCCATATTACACAGCGCTGAGTATTACACCATCAGACCAGGGAGTACCGAGTATTACAGTATTATATATTATATCCATATTACACAGCGCTGAGTAATACACCATCAGACCAGGGAGTAACGAGTATTACAGTATTATATATTATATCCATATTACACAGCGCTGAGTATTACACCATCAGACCAGAGAGTACCGAGTATTATAGTATTATATATTATATCCATATTACACAGCGCTGAGTATTACACCATCAGACCAGGGAGTACCGAGTATTACAGTATTATATATTATATCCATATTACACAGCGCTGAGTATTACACCATCAGACCAGGGAGTACCGAGTATTACAGTATTATATATTATATCCATATTACACAGCGCTGAGTATTACACCATCAGACCAGGGAGTACCGGGTATTACAGTATTATATATTATATCCATATTACACAGTGCTGAGTATTACACCATCAGACCAGGGAGTACCGAGTATTACAGTATTATATATTATATCCATATTACACAGCGCTGAGTATTACACCATCAGACCAGGGAGTACCGAGTATTACAGTATTATATATTATATCCATATTACACAGTGCTGAGTATTACACCATCAGACCAGGGAGTACCGGGTATTACAGTATTATATATTATATCCATATTACACAGCGCTGAGTATTACACCATCAGACCGGGGAGTACCGAGTATTACAGTATTATATATTATATACATATTACACAGCGCTGAGTATTACACCATCAGACCGGGGAGTACCGAGTATTACAGTATTATATATTATATCCATATTACACAGCGCTGAGTATTACACCATCAGACCAGGGAGTACCGAGTATTACAGTATTATATATTATATCCATATTACACAGCGCTGAGTATTACACCATCAGACCAGGGAGTACCGAGTATTACAGTATTATATATTATATCCATATTACACAGCGCTGAGTATTACACCATCAGACCAGGGAGTAACGAGTATTACAGTATTATATATTATATCCATATTACACAGTGCTGAGTATTACACCATCAGACCAGGGAGTACCGAGTATTACAGTATTATATATTATATCCATATTACACAGCGCTGAGTATTACACCATCAGACCAGGGAGTAACGAGTATTACAGTATTATATATTATATATTATATCCATATTACACAGCGCTGAGTATTACACCATCAGACCAGGGAGTACCGAGTATTACAGTATTATATATTATATCCATATTACACAGCGCTGAGTATTACACCATCAGACCAGGGAGTACCGGGTATTACAGTATTATATATTATATCCATATTACACAGCGCTGAGTATTACACCATCAGACCAGGGAGTACCGGGTATTACAGTATTATATATTATATCCATATTACACAGTGCTGAGTATTACACCATCAGACCAGGGAGTACCGGGTATTACAGTATTATATATTATATCCATATTACACAGCGCTGAGTATTACACCATCAGACCAGGGAGTACCGAGGATTACAGTATTATATATTATATCCATATTACACAGCGCTGAGTATTACACCATCAGACCAGGGAGTACCGAGTATTACAGTATTATATATTATACCCATATTACACAGCGCTGAGTATTACACCATCAGACCAGGGAGTACCGAGTATTACAGTATTATATATTATATCCATATTACACAGCGCTGAGTATTACACCATCAGACCAGGGAGTACCGGGTATTACAGTATTATATATTATGTCCATATTACACAGCGCTGAGTATTACACCATCAGACCAGGGAGTACCGGGTATTACAGTATTATATATTATATCCATATTACACAGTGCTGAGTATTACACCATCAGACCTGGGAGTAACGAGTATTACAGTATTATATATTATATCCATATTACACAGCGCTGAGTATTACACCATCAGACCAGGGAGTACCCGGTATTACAGTATTATATATTATATCCATATTACACAGTGCTGAGTATTACACCATCAGACCAGGGAGTACCGAGTATTACAGTATTATATATTATATCCATATTACACAGTGCTGAGTATTACACCATCAGACCAGGGAGTACCGAGGATTACAGTATTATATATTATATCCATATTACACAGCGCTGTGTATTACACCATCAGACCAGGGAGTACCGAGTATTACAGTATTATATATTATATCCATATTACACAGTGCTGAGTATTACACCATCAGACCAGGGAGTACCGAGTATTACAGTATTATATATTATATCCATATTACACAGTGCTGAGTATTACACCATCAGACCAGGGAGTACCGGGTATTACAGTATTATATATTATATCCATATGACACAGTGCTGAGTATTACACCATCAGACCAGGGAGTACCGAGTATTACAGTATTATATATTATATCCATATTACACAGAGCTGAGTATTACACCATCAGACCTGTGAGTACCGAGTATTACAGTATTATATATTATATCCATATTACACAGTGCTGAGTATTACACCATCAGACCAGAGAGTACCGAGTATTACAGTATTATATATTATATCCATATTACACAGTGCTGAGTATTATACCATCAGACCAGAGAGTACCGAGTATTACAGTATTATATATTATATCCATATTACACAGTGCTGAGTATTACACCATCAGACCAGGGAGTAACGAGTATTACAGTATTATATATTATATCCATATTACACAGCGCTGAGTATTACACCATCAGACCAGGGAGTACCGAGTATTACAGTATTATATATTATATCCATATTACACAGTGCTGAGTATTACACCATCAGACCAGGGAGTACCGAGTATTACAGTATTATATATTATATCCATATTACACAGCGCTGAGTATTACACCATCAGACCAGGGAGTACCGGGTATTACAGTATTATATATTATGTCCATATTACACAGCGCTGAGTATTACACCATCAGACCAGGGAGTACCGGGTATTACAGTATTATATATTATATCCATATTACACAGCGCTGAGTATTACACCATCAGACCGGGGAGTACCGGGTATTACAGTATTATATATTATATCCATATCACACAGCGCTAAGTATTACACCATCAGACCAGGGAGTACCGAGTATTACAGTATTATATATTATATCCATATTACACAGCGCTGAGTATTACACCATCAGACCAGGGAGTACCGGGTATTACAGTATTATATATTATATCCATATTACACAGTGCTGAGTATTACACCATCAGACCAGGGTGTACCGGGTATTACAGTATTATATATTATATCCATATTACACAGTGCTGAGTATTACACCATCAGACCAGGGAGTACCGAGTATTACAGTATTATATATTATATCCATATTACACAGCGCTGAGTATTACACCATCAGACCAGGGAGTACCGGGTATTACAGTATTATATATTATGTCCATATTACACAGCGCTGAGTATTACACCATCAGACCAGGGAGTACCGGGTATTACAGTATTATATATTATATCCATATTACACAGTGCTGAGTATTACACCATCAGACCTGGGAGTAACGAGTATTACAGTATTATATATTATATCCATATTACACAGCGCTGAGTATTACACCATCAGACCAGGGAGTACCCGGTATTACAGTATTATATATTATATCCATATTACACAGTGCTGAGTATTACACCATCAGACCAGGGAGTACCGAGTATTACAGTATTATATATTATATCCATATTACACAGTGCTGAGTATTACACCATCAGACCAGGGAGTACCGAGGATTACAGTATTATATATTATATCCATATTACACAGCGCTGAGTATTACACCATCAGACCAGGGAGTACCGAGTATTACAGTATTATATATTATATCCATATTACACAGTGCTGAGTATTACACCATCAGACCAGGGAGTACCGAGTATTACAGTATTATATATTATATCCATATTACACAGTGCTGAGTATTACACCATCAGACCAGGGAGTACCGGGTATTACAGTATTATATATTATATCCATATGACACAGTGCTGAGTATTACACCATCAGACCAGGGAGTACCGAGTATTACAGTATTATATATTATATCCATATTACACAGAGCTGAGTATTACACCATCAGACCTGTGAGTACCGAGTATTACAGTATTATATATTATATCCATATTACACAGTGCTGAGTATTACACCATCAGACCAGAGAGTACCGAGTATTACAGTATTATATATTATATCCATGTTACACAGTGCTGAGTATTATACCATCAGACCAGAGAGTACCGAGTATTACAGTATTATATATTATATCCATATTACACAGTGCTGAGTATTACACCATCAGACCAGGGAGTAACGAGTATTACAGTATTATATATTATATCCATATTACACAGCGCTGAGTATTACACCATCAGACCAGGGAGTACCGAGTATTACAGTATTATATATTATATCCATATTACACAGTGCTGAGTATTACACCATCAGACCAGGGAGTACCGAGTATTACAGTATTATATATTATATCCATATTACACAGCGCTGAGTATTACACCATCAGACCAGGGAGTACCGGGTATTACAGTATTATATATTATGTCCATATTACACAGCGCTGAGTATTACACCATCAGACCAGGGAGTACCGGGTATTACAGTATTATATATTATATCCATATTACACAGGGCTGAGTATTACACCATCAGACCGGGGAGTACCGGGTATTACAGTATTATATATTATATCCATATCACACAGCGCTAAGTATTACACCATCAGACCAGGGAGTACCGAGTATTACAGTATTATATATTATACCCATATTACACAGCGCTGAGTATTACACCAACAGACCAGGGAGTACCGAGTATTACAGTATTATATATTATATCCATATTACACAGCGCTGAGTATTACACCATCAGACCAGGGAGTACCGAGTATTACAGTATTATATATTATATCCATATTACACAGTGCTGAGTATTACACCATCAGACCAGGGAGTACCGGGTATTACAGTATTATATATTATATCCATATTACACAGCGCTGAGTATTACACCATCAGACCGGGGAGTACCGAGTATTACAGTATTATATATTATATACATATTACACAGCGCTGAGTATTACACCATCAGACCGGGGAGTACCGAGTATTACAGTATTATATATTATATCCATATTACACAGCGCTGAGTATTACACCATCAGACCAGGGAGTACCGAGTATTACAGTATTATATATTATATCCATATTACACAGCGCTGAGTATTACACCATCAGACCAGGGAGTACCGAGTATTACAGTATTATATATTATATCCATATTACACAGCGCTGAGTATTACACCATCAGACCAGGGAGTAACGAGTATTACAGTATTATATATTATATCCATATTACACAGTGCTGAGTATTACACCATCAGACCAGGGAGTACCGAGTATTACAGTATTATATATTATATCCATATTACACAGCGCTGAGTATTACACCATCAGACCAGGGAGTAACGAGTATTACAGTATTATATATTATATATTATATCCATATTACACAGCGCTGAGTATTACACCATCAGACCAGGGAGTACCGAGTATTACAGTATTATATATTATATCCATATTACACAGCGCTGAGTATTACACCATCAGACCAGGGAGTACCGGGTATTACAGTATTATATATTATATCCATATTACACAGCGCTGAGTATTACACCATCAGACCAGGGAGTACCGGGTATTACAGTATTATATATTATATCCATATTACACAGTGCTGAGTATTACACCATCAGACCAGGGAGTACCGGGTATTACAGTATTATATATTATATCCATATTACACAGCGCTGAGTATTACACCATCAGACCAGGGAGTACCGAGGATTACAGTATTATATATTATATCCATATTACACAGCGCTGAGTATTACACCATCAGACCAGGGAGTACCGAGTATTACAGTATTATATATTATACCCATATTACACAGCGCTGAGTATTACACCATCAGACCAGGGAGTACCGAGTATTACAGTATTATATATTATATCCATATTACACAGCGCTGAGTATTACACCATCAGACCAGGGAGTACCGGGTATTACAGTATTATATATTATGTCCATATTACACAGCGCTGAGTATTACACCATCAGACCAGGGAGTACCGGGTATTACAGTATTATATATTATATCCATATTACACAGTGCTGAGTATTACACCATCAGACCTGGGAGTAACGAGTATTACAGTATTATATATTATATCCATATTACACAGCGCTGAGTATTACACCATCAGACCAGGGAGTACCCGGTATTACAGTATTATATATTATATCCATATTACACAGTGCTGAGTATTACACCATCAGACCAGGGAGTACCGAGTATTACAGTATTATATATTATATCCATATTACACAGTGCTGAGTATTACACCATCAGACCAGGGAGTACCGAGGATTACAGTATTATATATTATATCCATATTACACAGCGCTGTGTATTACACCATCAGACCAGGGAGTACCGAGTATTACAGTATTATATATTATATCCATATTACACAGTGCTGAGTATTACACCATCAGACCAGGGAGTACCGAGTATTACAGTATTATATATTATATCCATATTACACAGTGCTGAGTATTACACCATCAGACCAGGGAGTACCGGGTATTACAGTATTATATATTATATCCATATGACACAGTGCTGAGTATTACACCATCAGACCAGGGAGTACCGAGTATTACAGTATTATATATTATATCCATATTACACAGAGCTGAGTATTACACCATCAGACCTGTGAGTACCGAGTATTACAGTATTATATATTATATCCATATTACACAGTGCTGAGTATTACACCATCAGACCAGAGAGTACCGAGTATTACAGTATTATATATTATATCCATATTACACAGTGCTGAGTATTATACCATCAGACCAGAGAGTACCGAGTATTACAGTATTATATATTATATCCATATTACACAGTGCTGAGTATTACACCATCAGACCAGGGAGTAACGAGTATTACAGTATTATATATTATATCCATATTACACAGCGCTGAGTATTACACCATCAGACCAGGGAGTACCGAGTATTACAGTATTATATATTATATCCATATTACACAGTGCTGAGTATTACACCATCAGACCAGGGAGTACCGAGTATTACAGTATTATATATTATATCCATATTACACAGCGCTGAGTATTACACCATCAGACCAGGGAGTACCGGGTATTACAGTATTATATATTATGTCCATATTACACAGCGCTGAGTATTACACCATCAGACCAGGGAGTACCGGGTATTACAGTATTATATATTATATCCATATTACACAGCGCTGAGTATTACACCATCAGACCGGGGAGTACCGGGTATTACAGTATTATATATTATATCCATATCACACAGCGCTAAGTATTACACCATCAGACCAGGGAGTACCGAGTATTACAGTATTATATATTATATCCATATTACACAGCGCTGAGTATTACACCATCAGACCAGGGAGTACCGGGTATTACAGTATTATATATTATATCCATATTACACAGTGCTGAGTATTACACCATCAGACCAGGGTGTACCGGGTATTACAGTATTATATATTATATCCATATTACACAGTGCTGAGTATTACACCATCAGACCAGGGAGTACCGAGTATTACAGTATTATATATTATATCCATATTACACAGCGCTGAGTATTACACCATCAGACCAGGGAGTACCGGGTATTACAGTATTATATATTATGTCCATATTACACAGCGCTGAGTATTACACCATCAGACCAGGGAGTACCGGGTATTACAGTATTATATATTATATCCATATTACACAGTGCTGAGTATTACACCATCAGACCTGGGAGTAACGAGTATTACAGTATTATATATTATATCCATATTACACAGCGCTGAGTATTACACCATCAGACCAGGGAGTACCCGGTATTACAGTATTATATATTATATCCATATTACACAGTGCTGAGTATTACACCATCAGACCAGGGAGTACCGAGTATTACAGTATTATATATTATATCCATATTACACAGTGCTGAGTATTACACCATCAGACCAGGGAGTACCGAGGATTACAGTATTATATATTATATCCATATTACACAGCGCTGAGTATTACACCATCAGACCAGGGAGTACCGAGTATTACAGTATTATATATTATATCCATATTACACAGTGCTGAGTATTACACCATCAGACCAGGGAGTACCGAGTATTACAGTATTATATATTATATCCATATTACACAGTGCTGAGTATTACACCATCAGACCAGGGAGTACCGGGTATTACAGTATTATATATTATATCCATATGACACAGTGCTGAGTATTACACCATCAGACCAGGGAGTACCGAGTATTACAGTATTATATATTATATCCATATTACACAGAGCTGAGTATTACACCATCAGACCTGTGAGTACCGAGTATTACAGTATTATATATTATATCCATATTACACAGTGCTGAGTATTACACCATCAGACCAGAGAGTACCGAGTATTACAGTATTATATATTATATCCATATTACACAGTGCTGAGTATTATACCATCAGACCAGAGAGTACCGAGTATTACAGTATTATATATTATATCCATATTACACAGTGCTGAGTATTACACCATCAGACCAGGGAGTAACGAGTATTACAGTATTATATATTATATCCATATTACACAGCGCTGAGTATTACACCATCAGACCAGGGAGTACCGAGTATTACAGTATTATATATTATATCCATATTACACAGTGCTGAGTATTACACCATCAGACCAGGGAGTACCGAGTATTACAGTATTATATATTATATCCATATTACACAGCGCTGAGTATTACACCATCAGACCAGGGAGTACCGGGTATTACAGTATTATATATTATGTCCATATTACACAGCGCTGAGTATTACACCATCAGACCAGGGAGTACCGGGTATTACAGTATTATATATTATATCCATATTACACAGGGCTGAGTATTACACCATCAGACCGGGGAGTACCGGGTATTACAGTATTATATATTATATCCATATCACACAGCGCTAAGTATTACACCATCAGACCAGGGAGTACCGAGTATTACAGTATTATATATTATACCCATATTACACAGCGCTGAGTATTACACCAACAGACCAGGGAGTACCGAGTATTACAGTATTATATATTATATCCATATTACACAGCGCTGAGTATTACACCATCAGACCAGGGAGTACCGGGTATTACAGTATTATATATTATATCCATATTACACAGCGCTGAGTATTACACCATCAGACCAGGGAGTACCGAGTATTACAGTATTATATATTATATCCATATTACACAGTGCTGAGTATTACACCATCAGACCAGGGAGTACCGAGTATTACAGTATTATATATTATATCCATATCACACAGCGCTGAGTATTACACCATCAGACCAGGGAGTACCGAGTATTACAGTATTATATATTATATCCATATTACACAGTGCTGAGAATTACACCATCAGACCAGGGAGTACCGGGTATTACAGTATTATATATTATATCCATATCACACAGCGCTGAGTATTACACCATCAGACCGGGGAGTACCGAGTATTACAGTATTATATATTATATCCATATTACACAGTGCTGAGTATTACACCATCAGACCAGGGAGTACCGGGTATTACAGTATTATATATTATATCCATATTACACAGCGCTGAGTATTACACCATCAGACCAGGGAGTACCGAGTATTACAGTATTATATATTATATCCATATTACACAGCGCTGAGTATTACACCATCAGACCAGGGAGTACCGAGTATTACAGTATTATATATTATATCCATATTACACAGCGCTGAGTATTACACCATCAGACCAGGGAGTACCGAGTATTACAGTATTATATATTATATCCATATTACACAGTGCTGAGTATTACACCATCAGACCAGGGAGTACCGAGTATTACAGTATTATATATTACATCCATATTACACAGCGCTGAGTATTACACCATCAGACCAGGGAGTACCGAGTATTATATATTATATCCATATTACACAGCGCTGAGAATTACACCATCAGACCAGGGAGTACCGGGTATTACAGTATTATATATTATATCCATATTACACAGCGCTGAGTATTACACCATCAGACCAGGGAGTACCGAGTATTACAGTATTATATATTATATCCATATTACACAGCGCTGAGTATTACACCATCAGACCAGAGAGTACCGAGTATTACAGTATTATATATTATATCCATATCACACAGCGCTGAGTATTACACCATCAGACCAGGGAGTACCGAGTATTTCAGTATTATATATTATATCCATATTACACAGCGCTGAGTATTACACCATTAGACCAGAGAGTACCGAGTATTACAGTATTATATATTATATCCATATTACACAGTGCTGAGTATTATACCATCAGACCAGGGAGTACCGAGTATTACAGTATTATATATTATATACATATTACACAGCGCTGAGTATTACACCATCAGACCAGGGAGTACCGAGTATTTCAGTATTACACCCATATTACACATCAATGAGTAATAAACCGTTCGATCTGTGAGTACTGTACGTCAAGTTACATCAAGTCTTATACTCCAGCCGCATTAAACTCCACTCATACATTTTCGGACTGCTGGGTCTATCAGCAAGAAGCACACACAAGGCAGCGAAGCTATGATCCGATGATGCATTGTTCTTTGGTATTGCATTGTTACCCCGTGTAGTTTTTACTGTGCCAGATTATAGCACATTAAATATCCCATAATTCAACAAAACAACGTATACTTTGTACAGATACTAAACCAGCAGGGGGAGGCAATGAGACGTGTCACCTGAGAAACTCAATACAAACAGGGATTTTCTATTCCTAACTATAAAATACCTGTCAATGTCTATGTTTCCGTCACCTCTATAAGTGTGACCAGTGAGGGGCCTGGGGGGGCTAACTGCAGAGCTAGTGAGAATTTTCAGGATTGAAGTGGAGGTAGACTATTACAGTAGTACACAGTAGTTGTAGGATGGTGTCAGTATAAGGTACAGTAGTTGTAGGATGGTGTCGGTGTGAGGTACAGTAGTTGTAGGATGGTGTCAGTGTAGGGTACAGTAGTTGTAGGATGGTGTCAGTATAAGGTACAGTAGTTGTAGGATGGTGTCGGTGTGAGGTACAGTAGTTGTAGGATGGTGTCAGTGTAAGGTACAGTAGCTGTAGGATGGTGTCAGTGTACGGTACAGTAGTTGTAGGATGGTGTCAGTGTACGGTACAGTAGTTGTAGGATTGTGTCAGTGTAGGGTACAGTAGTTGTGGGATGGTGTCGGTGTAGGGTACAGTAGTTGTGGGATGGTGTCAGTGTACGGTACAGTAGTTGTAGGATGGTGTCAGTGTACGGTACAGTAGTTGTAGGATGGTGTCAGTGTACGGTACAGTAGTTGTAGGATGGTGTCAGTGTACGGTACAGTAGTTGTAGGATGGTGTCGGTGTAGGGTACAGTAGTTGTAGGATGGTGTCGGTGTAGGGTACAGTAGTTGTAGGTTGTGTCGGTGTAGGGTACAGTAGTTGTGGGATGGTGTCGGTGTAGGGTACAGTAGTTGTACGATGGTGTCAGTGTACGGTACAGTAGTTGTAGGATGGTGTCAGTGTACGGTACAGTAGTTGTAGGATGGTGTCAGTGTACGGTACAGTAGTTGTAGGATTGTGTCGGTGTAGGGTACAGTAGTTGTAGGATGGTGTCGGTGTAGGGTACAGTAGTTGTAGGTTGTGTCGGTGTAGGGTACAGTAGTTGTGAGATGGTGTCGGTGTAGGGTACAGTATTTGAAGGATGGTGTCAGTGTAAGGTACAGTAGTTGTAGGATGGTGCCTGTGTAGGATACAGTAGTTGTGGGATGGTGTCAGTGTACGGTACAGTAGTTGTAGGATGGTGTCAGTGTAGGGTACAGTATTTTTAGGATGGTGTCAGTGTAGGGTAAAGTAGTTGTAGGATGGTGTCAGTGTAGGGTAGAGTAGTTGTAGGATGGTGTCAGTTTAGGGTACAGTAGTTGTAGGATGGTGTCTGTGTAGGATACAGTAGTTGTGGGATGGTTTCAGTGTACGGTACAGTAGTTGTACGATGGTGTCAGTGTAGGGTACAGTATTTGTAGGATGGTGTCAGTGTAGGGTAGAGTAGTTGTAGGATGGTGTCAGTTTAGGGTACAGTAGTTGTAAGATGGTGTCAGTGTAGGGTACAGTAGTTGTAGGATGGTGTCAGTTTAGGGTACAGTAGTTGTAGGATGGTGTCAGTGTAAGGAACAGTAGTTGTAGGATGGTGTCTGTGTAGGGTACAGCAGTTGTAGGATGGTGTCAGTGTAGGGTACAGTAGTTGTGGGATGGTGTCAGTGTAGCGTACAGTAGTTGTAGGATGGTGTCAGTGTAGGGTACAGTAGTTGTAGGATGGTGTCTGTGTAGGGTACAGTAGTTGTAGGATTGTGTCGGTGTAGGGTACAGTAGTTATAGGATGGTGTCGGTGTAGGGTACAGTAGTTGTAGGATGGTGTCAGTGTAGGGTACAGTAGTTGTAGGATGGTGTCGGTGTAGGGTACAGTAGTTGTAGGATGGTGTCAGTGTAGGGTACAGTAGTTGTGGGATGGTGTCGGTGTAGGGTACAGTAGTTGTGGGTTGGTGTAGGTTACAGTAGTTGTGGGATGGTGTCATGTGTAGGGTACAGTAGTTGTGGGATTGTGTCGGTGTAGGGTACAGTTGTTGTGGGCTGGTGTAGGGTACAGTAGTTGTGGGATGGTGTCAGTGTACGGTACAGTAGTTGTAGGATGGTGTCAGTGTACGGTACAGTAGTTGTAGGATGGTGTCGGTGTAGGGTACAGTAGTTGTAGGATGGTGTCGGTGTAGGGTACAGTAGTTGTAGGTTGTGTCGGTGTAGGGTACAGTAGTTGTAGGTTGTGTCGGTGTAGGGTACAGTAGTTGTGGGATGGTGTCGGTGTATGGTACAGTAGTTGTACGATGGTGTCAGTGTAGGGTACAGTAGTTGTAGGATGGTGTCAGTGTACGGTACAGTAGTTGTAGGATGGTGTCGGTGTAGGGTACAGTAGTTGTAGGATGGTGTCGGTATAGGGTACAGTAGTTGTAGGTTGTGTCGGTGTAGGGTACAGTAGTTGTACGATGGTGTCAGTGTAGGGTACAGTAGTTGTAGGATGGTGTCAGTGTACGGTACAGTAGTTGTAGGATGGTGTCAGTGTACGGTACAGTAGTTGTAGGATGGTGTCGGTGTAGGGTACAGTTGTTGTGGGATGGTGTCGGTGTAGGGTACAATAGTTGTACAATGGTGTCAGTGTAGGGTACAGTAGTTGTAGGATGGTGTCAGTGTAAGGTACAGTAGTTGTAGGATGGTGTCTGTGTAGGATACAGTAGTTGTGGGATGGTGTCAGTGTACGGTACAGTAGTTGTAGGATGGTGTCTGTGTAGGATATAGTAGTTGTGGGATGGTGTCAGTGTACGGTACAGTAGTTGTAGGATGGTGTCAGTGTAGGGTACAGTAGTTGTAGGATGGTGTCGGTGTAGGGTACAGTAGTTGTAGGATGGTGTCAGTGTAGGGTACAGTAGTTGTAGGATGGTGTCGGTGTAGGGTACAGTAGTTGTAGGATGGTGTCAGTGTAGGGTACAGTAGTTGTGGGATGGTGTCGGTGTAGGGTACAGTAGTTGTGGGTTGGTGTAGGGTACAGTAGTTGTGGGATGGTGTCATGTGTAGGGTACAGTAGTTTTGGGATGGTGTCGGTGTAGGGTACAGTAGTTGTGGGCTGGTGTAGGGTACAGTAGTTGTGGGATGGTGTCGGTGTAGGATACAGTAGTTGTGGGATGGTGTCGGTGTAGGGTACAGTAGTTGTGGGCTGGTGTAGGGTACAGTAGTTGTAGGTTGTGTCAGTGTAAGATACAGTAGTTGTAGGTTGTGTCAGTGTAGGGTACAGTAGTTGTAGGATGGTGTCAGTGTAAGGTACAGTAGTTGTACGATGGTGTCAGTGTAAGGTACAGTAGTTGTACGATGGTGTCAGTGTAAGGTACAGTAGTTGTAAGATGATGTCAGTGTAGGGTACAGTAGTTGTAGGATGGTGTCAGTGTAAGGTACAGTAGTTGTAGGATGGTGTCAGTGTACGGTACAGTAGTTGTATGATGGTGTCGGTGTAGGGTACAGTAGTTGTAGGATGGTGTCGGTGTAGGGTACAGTAGTTGTAGGTTGTGTCGGTGTAGGGTACAGTAGTTGTGGGATGGTGTCAGTGTAAGGTACAGTAGTTGTACGATGGTGTCGGTGTAGGGTACAGTAGTTGTACGATGGTGTCAGTATAGGGTACAGTAGTTGTAGGATGGTGTCAGTGTACGGTACAGTAGTTGTAGGATGGTGTCAGTGTACGGTACAGTAGTTGTAGGATGGTATCAGTGTAGGGTACAGTAGTTGTAGGATGGTGTCAGTGTACGGTACAGTAGTTGCAGGATGGTGTCAGTATAAGGTACAGTAGTTGTAGGATGGTGTCAGTGTACGGTACAGTAGTTGTAGGATGGTGTCGGTGTAGGGTACAGTAGTTGTAGGATGGTGTCGGTGTAGGGTACAGTAGTTGTAGGTTGTGTCGGTGTAGGGTACAGTAGTTGTGGGATGGTGTCAGTGTAAGGTACAGTAGTTGTACGATGGTGTCGGTGTAGGGTACTGTAGTTGTAGGATGGTGTCGATGTAGGGTACAGTAGTTGTGGGATGGTGTCGATGTAGGGTACAGTAGTTGTGGGATGGTGTCGGTGTAGGGTACTGTAGTTGTAGGATGGTGTCGATGTAGGGTACAGTAGTTGTGGGATGGTGTCGGTGTAGGGTACTGTAGTTGTAGGATGGTGTCAGTGTAAGGAACATTAGTTGTAGGATGGTGTCGGTGTAGGGTACAGTAGTTGTGGGATGGTGTCAGTGTAGGATACAGTAGTTGTAGGATGGTGTCAGTGTAGGGTACAGTAGTTGGAGGATGGTGTCAGTGTAGGGTACAGTAGTTGTAGGATGGTGTCAGTGTAGGGTACTGTAGTTGTAAGATGGTGTCAGTGTAGGGTACAGTAGTTGTAGGATGGTGTCAGTGTAAGGTACAGTAGTTGTAGGACGGTGTCAGTGTAGGCTACAGTAGTTGTAAGATGGTGTCAGTGTAAGGTACAGTAGTTGTAGGACGGTGTCAGTGTAGGCTACAGTATTTGTAGGATGGTGTCGGTATAAGGTACAGTAGTTGTAGGATGGTGTCAGTGTAAGGTACAGTAGTTGTAGGATGGTGTCAGTGTAGGCTACAGTAGTTGTAAGATGGTGTCAGTGTAAGGTACAGTAGTTGTAGGATGGTGTCAGTGTACGGTACAGTAAATGTAGGATGGTATCAGTGTAGGGTACAGTAGTTGTAGGATGGTGTCAGTGTAAGGTACAGTAGTTGTAGGACGGTGTCAGTGTAGGCTACAGTAGTTGTAGGACGGTGTCAGTGTAGGCTACAGTAGTTGTAGGATGGTGTCAGTGTAAGGTACAGTAGTTGTAGGACGGTGTCAGTGTAGGCTACAGTATTTGTAGGATGGTGTCGGTATAAGGTACAGTAGTTGTAGGATGGTGTCAGTGTAAGGTACAGTAGTTGTAGGATGGTGTCAGTGTAGGCTACAGTAGTTGTAAGATGGTGTCAGTGTAAGGTACAGTAGTTGTAGGATGGTGTCAGTGTACGGTACAGTAAATGTAGGATGGTATCAGTGTAGGGTACAGTAGTTGTAGGATGGTGTCAGTGTAGGGTACTGTAGTTGTAGGATGGTGTCAGTGTAGGGTACAGTAGTTGTAGGATGGTGTCGGTGTAGGGTACAGTAGTTGTAGGATGGTCAGTGTAAGGAACAGTAGTTGTAGGATGGTGTCAGTGTAGGGTACAGTAGTTGTAGGATTGTGTCAGTGCAGGGTACTGTAGTTGCAGGATGGTGTCAGTGTAGGGTACAGTATTTGTAGGATGGTGTCAGTGTAGGATACATTAGTTGTAGGATGGTGTCAGTGTAGGGTACAGTAGTTGTAGGATGGTTTCAGTGTAAGGAACAGTAGTTGTAGGATGGTGTCAGTGTAGGGTAAAGTAGTTGTAGGATGGTGTCAGTGTAGGGTACTGTAGTTGTAGGATGGTGTCAGTGTAGGGTACAGTAGTTGTAGGATGGTGTTAGTGTAGGATACAGTAGTTGTAGGATGGTGTCAGTGTAGTGTACAGTAGTTGTAGGATGGTGTCAGTGTAGGGACAGTAGTTGTGGGATGGTGTCGGTGTAAGGTACAGTAGTTGTGGGATGGTGTCGGTGTAGGGTACAGTAGTTGTACGATGGTGTCAGTGTAGGGTACAGTAGTTGTAGGATGGTGTCGATGTAGGGTACAGTAGTGGGATGGTGTCGGTGTAGGGTACAGTAGTTGTACGATGGTGTCAGTGTAAGGTACAGTAGTTGTAAGATGATGTCAGTGTAGGGTACAGTAGTTGTAGGATGATGTCAGTGTAAGGTACAGTAGTTGTAAGATGATGTCAGTGTAGGGTACAGTAGTTGTAGGATGGTGTCGATCTAGGGTACAGTAGTTGTAGGATGGTGTCGGTGTAAGGTACAGTAGTTGTAGGATGGTGTCAGTGTAGGGTACAGTAGTTGTAGGATGGTGTCAGTGCAAGGTACAGTAGTTGTAGGATGGTGTCAGTGTAGGATACATTAGTTGTGGGATGGTGTCAGTGTAGGGTACAGTAGTTGTAGGATGATGTCAGTGTAGGGTACAGTATTTGTAGCATGGTGTCAGTGTAGGATACATTAGTTGTGGGATGGTGTCAGTGTTGGGTACAGTAGTTGTAGGACGGTGTCAATGTAAGGTACAGTATTTGTAGGATGGTGTCGGTATAAGGTACAGTAGTTGTAGGATGGTGTCAGTGTAGGGTACAGTAGTTGTAGGATGGTGTCGATGTAGGGTACAGTAGTTGTGGGATGGTGTCAGTGTAGGATACAGTAGTTGTAGGATGGTGTCAGTGTAGGGTTAAGTAGTTGGAGGATGGTGTCAGTGTAGGGTACAGTAGTTGTAGGATGGTGTCAGTGTAGGGTACAGTAGTTGTAGGATGGTGTCAGTGTAGGGTACAGTAGTTGTAGGATTGTGTCAGTGTAGGATACAGTAGTTGTAGGATGGTGTCAGTGTAGTGTACAGTAGTTGTAGGATGGTGTCGGTGTAGGGTACAGTAGTTGTAGGATGGTGTCAGTGTAGCGTACAGTAGTTGTAGGATGGTGTCGATGTAGGGTACAGTAGTTGTGGGATGGTGTCAGTGTAGGATACAGTAGTTGTAGGATGGTGTCAGTGTAGGGTTAAGTAGTTGGAGGATGGTGTCAGTGTAGGGTACAGTATTTGTAGGATGGTGTCAGTGTAAGGAACAGTAGTTGTAGGATGGTGTCAGTGTAGGGTACAGTAGTTGTAGGATGGTGTCAGTGTAGGATACAGTAGTTGTAGGATGGTGTCAGTGTAGCGTACATTAGTTGTAGGATGGTGTCAGTGTAGGGTACAGTAGTTGTAGGATGGTGTCAGTGTAGGGTACTGTAGTTGTAGGATGGTGTCAGTGTAGGGTACAGTAGTTGTAGGATGGTGTTAGTGTAGGATACAGTAGTTGTAGGATGGTGTCAGTGTAGGATACAGTAGTTGTGGGATGGTGTCAGTGTAGTGTACAGTAGTTGTAGGATGGTGTCAGTGTAGGGACAGTAGTTGTGGGATGGTGTCGGTGTAGGGTACAGTAGTTGTACGATGGTGTCGGTGTAGGGTATAGTAGTTGTGGGATGGTGTCGGTGTAGGGTACAGTAGTTGTACGATGGTGTCAGTGTAGGGTACAGTAGTTGTAGGATGGTGTCGATGTAGGGTACAGTAGTTTTGGGATGGTGTCGGTGTAGGGTACAGTAGTTGTAGGATGGTGTCGATGTAGGGTACAGTAGTTGTGGGATGGTGTCGGTGTAGGGTACTGTAGTTGTAGGGTGGTGTCGATGTAGGGTACAGTAGTTGTGGGATGGTGTCGATGTAGGGTACAGTAGTTGTGGGATGGTGTCGGTGTAGGGTACTGTAGTTGTAGGATGGTGTCGATGTAGGGTACAGTAGTTGTGGGATGGTGTCGGTGTAGGGTACAGTAGTTGTAGGATGGTGTCAGTGTAAGGTACAGTAGTTGTGGGATGGTGTCGGTGTAGGGTACTGTAGTTGTAGGATGGTGTCAGTGTAAGGAACATTAGTTGTAGGATGGTGTCGGTGTAGGGTACAGTAGTTGTGGGATGGTGTCAGTGTAGGATACAGTAGTTGTAGGATGGTGTCAGTGTAGGATACAGTAGCTGGAGGATGGTGTCAGTGTAGGGTACAGTAGTTGTAGGATGGTGTCAGTGTAGGGTACAGTAGTTGTAGGATGGTGTCAGTGTAGGGTACTGTAGTTGTAGGATGGTGTCAGTGTAAGGTACAGTAGTTGTAGGACGGTGTCAGTGTAGGCTACAGTAGTTGTAAGATGGTGTCAGTGTAAGGTACAGTAGTTGTAGGATGGTGTCAGTGTAGGCTACAGTAGTTGTAAGATGGTGTCAGTGTAAGGTACAGTAGTTGTAGGATGGTGTCAGTGTACGGTACAGTAAATGTAGGATGGTATCAGTGTAGGGTACAGTAGTTGTAGGATGGTGTTAGTGTAGGATACAGTAGTTGTAGGATGGTGTCAGTGTAGTGTACAGTAGTTGTAGGATGGTGTCAGTGTAGGGACAGTAGTTGTGGGATGGTGTCGGTGTAGGGTACAGTAGTTGTACGATGGTGTCGGTGTAGGGTATAGTAGTTGTGGGATGGTGTCGGTGTAGGGTACAGTAGTTGTACGATGATGTCAGTGTAGGGTACAGTAGTTGTAGGATGGTGTCGATGTAGGGTACAGTAGTTGTGGGATGGTGTCGGTGTAGGGTACAGTAGTTGTGGGATGGTGTCGATGTAGGGTACAGTAGTTGTGGGATGGTGTCGGTGTAGGGTACTCTAGTTGTAGGATGGTGTCTATGTAGGGTACAGTAGTTGTGGGATGGTGTCGGTGTAGGGTACTGTAGTTGTAGGATGGTGTCAGTGTAAGGAACATTAGTTGTAGGATGGTGTCGGTGTAGGGTACAGTAGTTGTAGGATGGTGTCAGTGTAGGGTACAGTAGTTGTGGGATGGTGTCAGTGTAGGATACAGTAGTTGTAGGATGGTGTCAGTGTAGGGTACAGTAGTTGTAGGATGGTGTCAGTGTAGGGTTAAGTAGTTGTGGGATGGTGTCAGTGTAGGGTACAGTAGTTGGAGGATGGTGTCAGTGTAGGGTACAGTAGTTGTAGGATGGTGTCAGTGTAGGATACAGTAGTTGTAGGATGGTGTCAGTGTAGGGTACAGTAGTTGTAGGATGGTGTCAGTGTACGGTACAATAGTTGTAGGATGGTGTCAGTGTAAGGTACAGTAGTTGTAGCACGGTGTCAGTGTAGGCTACAGTAATTGTAAGATGGTGTCAGTGTAAGGTACAGTAGTTGTAGGATGGTGTCAGTGTAGGCTACAGTAGTTGTAAGATGGTGTCGGTGTGAGGTACAGTAGTTGTAGGATGGTGTCAGTGTACGGTACAGTAAATGTAGGATGGTATCAGTGTAGGGTACAGTAGTTGTAGGATGGTGTCAGTGTAGGGTACAGTAGTTGGAGGATGGTGTCAGTGTAGGGTACAGTAGTTGTAGGATGGTGTCAGTGTAGGATACAGTAGTTGTAGGATGGTGTCAGTGTAGGGTACAGTAGTTGTAGGATGGTGTCAGTGTACGGTACAATAGTTGTAGGATGGTGTCAGTGTAAGGTACAGTAGTTGTAGCACGGTGTCAGTGTAGGCTACAGTAATTGTAAGATGGTGTCAGTGTAAGGTACAGTAGTTGTAGGATGGTGTCAGTGTAGGCTACAGTAGTTGTAAGATGGTGTCGGTGTGAGGTACAGTAGTTGTAGGATGGTGTCAGTGTACGGTACAGTAAATGTAGGATGGTATCAGTGTAGGGTACAGTAGTTGTAGGATGGTGTTAGTGTAGGATACAGTAGTTGTAGGATGGTGTCAGTGTAGTGTACAGTAGTTGTAGGATGGTGTCAGTGTAGGGACAGTAGTTGTGGGATGGTGTCGGTGTAGGGTACAGTAGTTGTACGATGGTGTCGGTGTAGGGTATAGTAGTTGTGGGATGATGTCAGTGTAGGGTACAGTAGTTGTAGGATGATGTCAGTGTAGGGTACAGTAGTTGTAGGATGGTGTCGATGTAGGGTACAGTAGTTGTGGGATGGTGTCGGTGTAGGGTACAGTAGTTGTGGGATGGTGTCGATGTAGGGTACAGTAGTTGTGGGATGGTGTCGGTGTAGGGTACTCTAGTTGTAGGATGGTGTCTATGTAGGGTACAGTAGTTGTGGGATGGTGTCGGTGTAGGGTACTGTAGTTGTAGGATGGTGTCAGTGTAAGGAACATTAGTTGTAGGATGGTGTCGGTGTAGGGTACAGTAGTTGTAGGATGGTGTCAGTGTAGGGTACAGTAGTTGTGGGATGGTGTCAGTGTAGGATACAGTAGTTGTAGGATGGTGTCAGTGTAGGGTACAGTAGTTGTAGGATGGTGTCAGTGTAGGGTTAAGTAGTTGTGGGATGGTGTCAGTGTAGGATACAGTAGTTGTAGGATGGTGTCAGTGTAGGGTACAGTAGTTGTAGGATGGTGTCAGTGTAGGGTACAGTAGTTGGAGGATGGTGTCAGTGTAGGGTACAGTAGTTGTAGGATGGTGTCAGTGTAGGATACAGTAGTTGTAGGATGGTGTCAGTGTAGGGTACAGTAGTTGTAGGATGGTGTCAGTGTACGGTACAATAGTTGTAGGATGGTGTCAGTGTAAGGTACAGTAGTTGTAGCACGGTGTCAGTGTAGGCTACAGTAATTGTAAGATGGTGTCAGTGTAAGGTACAGTAGTTGTAGGATGGTGTCAGTGTAGGCTACAGTAGTTGTAAGATGGTGTCGGTGTGAGGTACAGTAGTTGTAAGATGGTGTCAGTGTACGGTACAGTAAATGTAGGATGGTATCAGTGTAGGGTACAGTAGTTGTAGGATGGTGTCAGTGTAGTGTACAGTAGTTGTAGGATGGTGTCAGTGTAGGGACAGTAGTTGTGGGATGGTGTCGGTGTAGGGTACAGTAGTTGTACGATGGTGTCGGTGTAGGGTATAGTAGTTGTGGGATGGTGTCGGTGTAGGGTACAGTAGTTGTACGATGATGTCAGTGTAGGGTACAGTAGTTGTAGGATGGTGTCGATGTAGGGTACAGTAGTTGTGGGATGGTGTCGGTGTAGGGTACAGTAGTTGTAGGATGGTGTCGATGTAGGGTACAGTAGTTGTGGGATGGTGTCGGTGTAGGGTACTGTAGTTGTAGGATGGTGTCGATGTACGGTACAGTAGTTGTGGGATGGTGTCGATGTAGGGTACAGTAGTTGTGGGATGGTGTCGGTGTAGGGTACTCTAGTTGTAGGATGGTGTCTATGTAGGGTACAGTAGTTGTGGGATGGTGTCGGTGTAGGGTACTGTAGTTGTAGGATGGTGTCAGTGTAAGGAACATTAGTTGTAGGATGGTGTCGGTGTAGGGTACAGTAGTTGTAGGATGGTGTCAGTGTAGGGTACAGTAGTTGTGGGATGGTGTCAGTGTAGGATACAGTAGTTGTAGGATGGTGTCAGTGTAGGGTACAGTAGTTGTAGGATGGTGTCAGTGTAGGGTTAAGTAGTTGTGGGATGGTGTCAGTGTAGGATACAGTAGTTGTAGGATGGTGTCAGTGTAGGGTACAGTAGTTGTAGGATGGTGTCAGTGTAGGGTACAGTAGTTGGAGGATGGTGTCAGTGTAGGGTACAGTAGTTGTAGGATGGTGTCAGTGTAGGATACAGTAGTTGTAGGATGGTGTCAGTGTAGGGTACAGTAGTTGTAGGATGGTGTCAGTGTACGGTACAATAGTTGTAGGATGGTGTCGGTGTAGGGTACAGTAGTTGTAAGATGGTGTCAGTGTAGGGTACAGTAGTTGTAGGACGGTGTCAATGTAAGGTACAGTATTTGTAGGATGGTGTCGGTATAAGGTACAGTAGTTGTAAGATGGTGTCAGTGTAAGGTACAGAAGTTGTAGGACGGTGTCAATGTAGGCTACAGTAGTTGTAGGATGGTGTCAGTGTAAGGTACAGTAGTTGTAGGATGGTGTCAGTGTACGGTACAGTAAATGTAGGATGGTGTCAGTGTAGGGTACAGTAGTTGTAGGATGGGTCAGTGTATGGTACAGTAGTTGTAGGATGGTGTCAGTGTGAGGTGCAGTAGTTGCAGGATGGTGTCAATGTGAGGTGCAGTAGTTCCATGTGCCTCCTGGTTTCTGCTCATCCCGTGTGTGTGTGTGTGTGTGTATATATATATATATATATATATATATATATATATATATATATATAAAAGGAACTAGCTTCTTATCTCATCTCACATTTATGGTCGTCTGGGGGTGATTGCCGTATAGCTCTGTGGTCAGGGGCAGCACTGAGCACTTCACAGCTACGTATAATAACATAGGCTATTCACAGCCGTGCTGACATGTTGATGAGTGTGTATTGGGGGCACGGGGATAGCCGAGGCTCTGTTATATGTACACATTTACAACAGTGGAAACACTAATATAAAACCCACCAGTGTTAAAAATAGTCATGCTCTATTGGGAAGGTTCTTAAAGGGACGTAGCCGGGTGACCTTATTGCTCATACCAGTGATGCAGAACTTTACACCCCTTTCCTGAAGATCCTGGTTATGTGGTTGCCATTCCTAGTGGTTCCTTAGTAGTCTCTGGGAAAATCCTGTGCAGGTAGATATATGCCTATAAAGGAAGATGGCGGCAGTTGTACCTCTCCATTCCCTTTATATGGACACAGCTACCAGCACAGGACATATCTCCCATTGTCTCCTGCAGCTGAAGGTCACAATTCTGAAAACACCCATGTGTACTTTGGGGTTAATACATAATATCCCTAATGGGCTTAAGTTTACGGTGGTGAGAACTTCCCCTATAAATAGTACTGGACAGAGTTCCCCTTCTAAACAGTGCCAGCCACAGTCCATCCTATAACCAGTGGCCGCCAGAGTTTTCTTTATAAGCAGTGTCAGCGTCCCCTTCATGCAGTGGCAGGCAGATACTGTATAAACAGAGCCGCTCGACTTCCACCCCTATAAATAGTGGTCAGAATCTCCCCTATAAAACGTGCCAGCCACGTTCTCCTCTAGAAGGCGTCCCCCCTACACATGGTCGCAGACAGAGTCTCAACTATACACAGTGCTAGCCAGAGTCCCCCATAAAAACAATGCAAGCCAGATACTCTCCCATAAATAGTGGCAGACAAATTCTCCTCTATAAACAGTGCCAGACAAAATCTCCCCTATAAAAATTATCAGTCAGATTCTCTTCTAGAAAACATTGCAGCCACAGTCCCCCTTATAAATAGTGTCAGCCAGAATCTTACCTATACATAGTGGTTAATAAATTCTCCTCTATAAACAGTGCCGGGCAGAATTTTCCATATAAACAGTTTCAGGCACATTCTTATCTATTAACAAAGGCAGCCAGAATCTCCCCTATAAACAGTGGCAGACAAATTCTCCTCTATAGCCAGTGTCAGAAAGAATGTCCCCTACAAACAGTGATAGCCAGATTCCTTCCTATAAACAAAGCCGGATAAAGATCCACTGTTAACAATACCATCCAGTTCCCACCTATAAACAGTGCCGACCAGAAACCCGCCTATAAATAGTTCCAGCCAAAGTCCACCCTATAGACAATGCCGGAGTTCCACCTATAAACAGTGCTAGCCAGAGTGTTACCTATAAACATTGCCAAGAAGAGATCCACTGTAAACAGTGCCTGCCAAAGACCCCCTATAAACATTGTCAGACAGATTCTCCCCTATAAACAGTGTCAGTCAGATTCTCCCCTATAAACAATGTCACATGAATTCTCCTTTATAAAGTGTCAGACATATTCTACAATTATAAGGCTGGATTCACACGAGCATGTTCGGTCCGTAAAGTACAGAACTCAGTGCAGGGAGCCGGGCTCCTAGCATCATAGTTACGTACGATGCTAGGAGTCCCTGCCTCACTGCCGGACAACTGTCCCGTACTATAATCATGTTTTCAGTATGGGACAGTAGTTCCACGGAGAGGCCGGGACACCTAGCGTCACACATAACTATGATGCTAGGAGCCCGGCTCCCGGCAGTGTGTTCGGTCCGGGAAATACATTCCGTACTTTACAGACCGAACATGCTCGTGTGAATCCAGCCTTACAGTGTTAGACAGATTTTCCCCTATAAACAGTGTCAGAAAGATTCTCCTCTATAAACAGTGTCCGGAAGATTCTCCCCTATAAACAGTGTCCGAAAGATTCCCCCCTATAAACAGTGTCCGGAAGATTCTCCCCTATAAACAGTGTCCGGAAGATTCTCCCCTATAAACAGTGTAAGGGGAATTCTCCTCTATAAACAGTGTCAGGGGGGATTCTCTTCTATAAACAGTGTTAGATGGATTCTCTTCTATAAACATTGTCAGATTCACCCCTAGAAACAGTGTCAGGAATATTCTACTCTAAGGGTATGTTCGCACGATTCACAAAATACGTCTGAAAATACGGAGCTGTTTTCAAGGGAAAACAGCTCCTGATTTTCAGACGTTTTTTGAGCAACTCGCGTTTTTCGCGGCGTTTTTTACGGCCGTTTTTGGAGCTTTTTCAATAGAGTCTATGAGAAAACTGCTCCAAAAACGTCCCAAGAAGTGTCCTGCACTTCTTTTGACGAGCCATCATTTTACGCCCGTATTTTGACAGCGACGCGTAAAATGACAGCTCGTCTGCACAGAACATCGTAAGACCCATTGCAAGCAATGGGCAGATGTTTGCCGATGTATTGGAGCAGTTTTTTCAAGCGTAATTCGAGGCGTAAAACGCCTCCATTACGTCTGAAAAGAGGTCGTGTGCACATACCCTAATAACAAAAGACAGATTTCCCATATAAATACTGACGCCCAGAGTTCCCCCTCTAAAAAGTCGCAGCCAGAATTTCCCCTGTAAAACACTGCCGGACAGAATCCCTCTATGAGCACTGCCGGACAGAATCCCTCTATGAGCAGTGCCGGACAGAATCCGTCTATGAGCAGTGCCGGACAGAATCCCTCTATGAGCAGTGCCGGACAGAATCCCTCTATGAGCAGTGCCGGACAGAATCCGTCTATGAGCAGTGCCGGACAGAATCCCTCTATGAGCAGTGCCGGACAGAATCCCTCTATGAGCACTGCCGGACAGAATCCCTCTATGAGCACTGCCGGACAGAATCCCTCTATGAGCACTGCCGGACAGAATCCCTCTATGAGCACTGCCGGGCAGAATCCCTCTATGAACACTGCCGGACAGAATCCCTCTATGAGCACTGCCGGACAGAATCCCTCTATGAACACTGCCAGACAGAATCCCTCTATGAGCACTGCCGGACAGAATCCCTCTATGAACACTGCCGGACAGAATCCCTCTATGAGCACTGCCGGACAGAATCCCTCTATGAACACTGCCGGACAGAATCCCTCTATGAGCACTGCCGGACAGAATCCCTCTACGAACACTGCCGGACAGAATCCCTCTACGAGCACTGCCGGACAGAATCCCTCTACGAGCACTGCCGGACAGAATCCCTCTATGAGCACTGCCGGACAGAATCCCTCTATGAGCAGTGCCGGACATAATCCCTCTATGAACACTGCCGGACAGAATCCCTCTATGAGCACTGCCGGACAGAATCCCTCTATGAGCACTGCCGGACAGAATCCCTCTATGAACACTGCCGGACAGAATCCCTCTATGAGCACTGCCGGACAGAATCCCTCTATGAACACTGCCGGACAGAATCCCTCTATGAGCACTGCCGGACATAATCCCTCTATGAACACTGCCGGACAGAATCCCTCTATGAACACTGCCGGACAGAATCCCTCTATGAACACTGCCGGACAGAATCCCTCTATGAGCACTGCTGGACAGAATCCCTCTATGAGCACTGCCGGACAGAATCCCTCTATGAGCACTGCCGGACAGAATCCCTCTATGAACACTGCCGGACAGAATCCCTCTATGAACACTGCCTGACAGAATCCCTCTATGAACACTGCCGGACAGAATCCCTCTATGAACACTGCCGGACAGAATCCCTCTATGAACACTGCCGGACATAATCCCTCTATGAACACTGCCTGACAGAATCCCTCTATGAACACTGCCTGACAGAATCCCTCTATGAACACTGCCTGACAGAATCCCTCTATGAACACTGCCTGACAGAATCCCTCTATGAACACTGCCGGACAGAATCCCTCTATGAACACTGCCGGACAGAATCCCTCTATGAACACTGCCAGACAGAATCCCTCTATGAGCACTGCTGGACAGAATCCCTCTATGAGCACTGCCTGACAGAATCCCTCTATGAGCAGTGCCGGACAGAATCCCTCTATGAGCACTGCCGGACAGAATCCCTCTATGAGCACTGCCGGACAGAATCCCTCTATGAGCACTGCCGGACAGAATCCCTCTATGAGCACTGCCGGACAGAATCCCTCTATGAGCACTGCCGGACAGAATCCCTCTATGAACACTGCCTGACAGAATCCCTCTATGAACACTGCCGGACAGAATCCCTCTATGAACACTGCCGGACAGAATCCCTCTATGAACACTGCCAGACAGAATCCCTCTATGAGCACTGCTGGACAGAATCCCTCTATGAGCACTGCCTGACAGAATCCCTCTATGAGCAGTGCCGGACAGAATCCCTCTATGAGCACTGCCGGACAGAATCCCTCTATGAGCACTGCCGGACAGAATCCCTCTATGAGCACTGCCGGACAGAATCCCTCTATGAGCACTGCCGGACAGAATCCCTCTATGAGCACTGCCGGACAGAATCCCTCTATGAACACTGCCTGACAGAATCCCTCTATGAGCACTGCCGGACAGAATCCCTCTATGAACACTGCCAGACAGAATCCCTCTATGAGCACTGCCGGACAGAATCCCTCTATAAACACTTCTGGACAGAATCCCTCTATGAACACTGCCGGACAGAATCCCTCTATGAGCACTGCCGGACAGAATCCCTCTATGAGCACTGCCGGACAGAATCCCTCTATGAACACTGCCTGACAGAATCCCTCTATGAACACTGCCTGACAGAATCCCTCTATGAGCACTGCCGGACAGAATCCCTCTATGAGCACTGCCGGACAGAATCCCTCTATGAGCACTGCCGGACAGAATCCCTCTATGAACACTGCCGGACAGAATCCCTCTATGAACACTGCCGGACAGAATCCCTCTATGAACACTGCCAGACAGAATCCCTCTATGAGCACTGCCGGACAGAATCCCTCTATAAACACTTCTGGACAGAATCCCTCTATGAGCACTGCCGGACAGAATCCCTCTATGAACACTGCCGGACAGAATCCCTCTATGAACACTGCCGGACAGAATCCCTCTATAAACACTTCTGGACAGAATCCCTCTATGAGCACTGCCGGACAGAATCCCTCTATAAACACTTCTGGACAGAATCCCTCTATGAGCACTGCCGGACAGAATCCCTCTATGAGCACTGCCGGACAGAATCCCTCTATGAACACTGCCGGACAGAATCCCTCTATAAACACTTCTGGACAGAATCCCTCTATGAGCACTGCCGGACAGAATCCCTCTATGAACACTGCCGGACAGAATCCCTCTACGAACATTGTCAGACATTGTCATAAACATGGGTGCCCAGACTCGACAGATTTGACATTTAGGAGTACTTAGTGACAGCCCTCTGCTGTAATGGCGGCCATATTAATTGTTGACCAGCTTTCCAGGAAAGTGATAAAACTAAGAAAGGCCTGAGCAGAATTTGAGCAGAATTTTTACCATCGGACAGATGGAGGAGACGACTCAAGGACTTACATTTAGGAGTATTTTTGTACCTATAAGGAACCCCATCCCTGCCGCCCCAGACAGCTGACTAGTTATATGTTCGGTCAGATCTCTCCTATCTGCGCTTTGTGCTCATCCCTATCCGTCTATCAGCGGTGAAAAGTTGTTTATATGTAATTAAAGGAACAAACCCTTGGGGTCCATCCACCGAGAGAGGAAGAAATAAAAGTCTGCAGCAGAACAGGAGAAAGATAACGAATCAGGAGGAATCGATGTAAAAGAAACAGCTCCGCTGCCAGGAGAGAGCACAGGGATATAGCGGAGACGCCGAATAGTTAATGAGTAGTGATAGGGCGCGTGAGTGGCCTCTGCTACATGCACCCAGGGGGTACTGACATAGAAACTAAGTGGATGGGGGGGTCGTAGATATTGGTCACATGACTGTAAAGCAGAACTCTGCCCCTAAACATCAGTCACAGATAAATCTCCATACAACTCTGAGACACATTCTGAATATTTTGCTTTACTTATCTTGTACATATTATGAGATCTTATACTCCAGTCACATCCAAAGCTGCATTCAAAACTGTCAGGTGCCACTGAGAATCTGTCGACACTGTGTTGACAGGCCCACCCGTAACACCTTAACTGAGACCCCCATATTACACTGGATTGTACTGGGGGAGATGTAGAACTTATGATTCAAACTACTGTGCTGTGCATGGGGTAAACACTACATCTCCCACAATGTAGCACAGCAGAACATTCTTTGTAAACGCACTGAGCCAGCAGGTATTCCCAGCTATGACAGGAAACCGGAACCCAGCAGAATTGTCAATGTAGCTCTGAGTATGATGGGCTCATACATGATAGGCTTAGATACACCGGCTCAGCAAACAGTATCACACATGATAGGATTAGATACACAGCTCAGCAGACAGTATCACACATGATAGGATTAGATACAGGGCTCAGCAGACAGTAGCACACATGATAGGCTTAGATACATGGCTCAGCAGTCAGTATCACACATGATAGGATTAGATACACAGTTCAGCAGACAGTATCACACATGATAGGATTAGATACACAGCTCAGCAGTCAGTATCACACACGATAGGGTTAGATACACGGCTCAGCAGACAGTATCACACATGATAGGCTTAGATACACGGCTCAGCAGACAGTATCACACATGATAGGCTTAGATACACGGCTCAGCAGACAGTATCACACATGATAGGATTAGATACACGGCTCAGCAGACACATGATAGGCTTAGATACACGGCTCAGCAGACAGTATCACACATGATAGGCTTAGATACACGGCTCAGCAGACAGTATCACACATGATAGGCTTAGATACACGGCTCAGCAGACACATGATAGGCTTAGATACACGGCTCAGCAGACAGTATCACACATGATAGGCTTAGATACACGGCTCAGCAGACAGTATCACACATGATAGGCTTAGATACACGGCTCAGCAGACACATGATAGGCTTAGATACACGGCTCAGCAGACAGTATCACACATGATAGGATTAGATACACGGCTCAGCAGACAGTATCACACATGATAGGATTAGATACACGGCTCAGCAGACACATGATAGGATTAGATACAAGGCTCAGCAGACAGTATTACACATGATAGGCTTAGATACACGGCTCAGCAGACAGTATCACACATGATAGGATTAGATACACAGCTCAGCAGGCAGTATCACACATGATAGGATTAGATACACGGCTCAGCAGACACATGATAGGATTAGATACAAGGCTCAGCAGACAGTATCACACATGATATGATTAGATACACGGCTCAGCAGACAGTATTACACATGATAGGGTTAGATACAGCGGTTCAGCAGACAGTATCACACATGATAGGATTAGATACACGGCTCAGCAGACAGTATCACACATGATAGGCTTAGATACACGGCTCAGCAGACAGTACCGCACACTTCGCGGGGTACACCGGGTGATTTCGGGGCCGCCTGGAGTCTCATTCATTTATGTTATAGTCAAGCTCTTATCTCGAGTCTGCAGTGAAATGACTGAATAAACATGTCCACGTTCACACTGCGGCATCTCACTGGGGACATCACTCCGGGGGGTCAGATCAGAACACCCCCGATGCAGAATATCCACATGACATCAGTTCCAGCAAGTGAACACTAATGGCTGATAACATAGAACAACAGCTTGCACTGATAAAACAAATCCAATGCAATGTGACACAGGGAAAGATCTGACAAGGTTGTATACACTCCTAATATACACAGTGAGGCTATGGTAGGTGGGACCCCCACGATCCCAAAAATCAGCCGATCCCTGTCCTGACCCCTCGGTGGGGAGCCGGCTATTTATGATCAGTCACTCTAAATTGAGATGAATGGAGGTTATGAAAATTTCCGAGTTCTTCCACTAATCCCATAATGTTATTATCAGGAGTGTTCCCTCAGCGGCGGCGGCGGCGGCCAGTGCCCGAACCCTTCCCCCACCCAGCAGATGTATATATATATATCAGGATTTCTATGTGTGTAGAGCCGGATCCTTGTTCACAGATTACAGGATGTACCAAATTACCGGAGATGCGACAGACACGAAACTTATACCCGCTGCGGACATGGAAGACATCAAATACAAACATGATTTACACCAATACCGACATAAAGTATACATTCTACCAAAGGTGGAGTCTCCCTCATATATATATCTCCACCCAAAATACCACCCACCCGTTACATCACTGATATATAATATAATTACACTGTGATCAGACATGAGATCCACACATCTTATATACAGTGACAGCTATTCATCTATTACTACTGACAACCAGCCTGTATATCATGTGTGAGAGGTTGTCACAGCCCCGCCCCCTGTTACTGACATCACTGATATATAATATAATTACATTGTGATCAGACATGAGATCCACACATCTTATATACAGTAACAGCTATTCATCTATTACTACTGACAACCTGCCTGTATATCATGTGTGAGAGGTTGTCACAGCTCCGCCCCCTGTTACTGACATCACTGATATATAATATAACTACACTGTGATCAGACATGAGATCCACACATCTTATATACAGTGACAGCTATTCATCTATTACTACTGACAACCAGCCTGTATATCATGTGTGAGAGGTTGTCACAGCCCCGCCCCCTGTTACTGACATCACTGATATATAATATAATTACACTGTGATCAGACATGAGATCCACACATCTTATATACAGTAACAGCTATTCATCTATTACTACTGACAACCAGCCTGTATATCATGTGTGAGAGGTTGTCACAGCCCCGCCCCCTGTTACTGACATCACTGATATATAATATAATTACATTGTGATCAGACATGAGATCCACACATCTTATATACAGTAACAGCTATTCATCTATTACTACTGACAACCTGCCTGTATATCATGTGTGAGAGGTTGTCACAGCCCCGCCCCCTGTTACTGACATCACTGATATATAATATAATTACATTGTGATCAGACATGAGATCCACACATCTTATATACAGTAACAGCTATTCATCTATTACTACTGACAACCAGCCTGTATATCATGTGTGAGAGGTTGTCACAGCCCCGCCCCCTGTTACTGACATCACTGATATATAATATAATTACACTGTGATCAGACATAAGATCCACACATCTTATATACAGTAACAGCTATTCATCTAATACTACTGACAACCAGCCTGTATATCATGTGTGAGAGGTTGTCACAGCCCCGCCCCCTGTTACTGACATCACTGATATATAATATAATTACATTGTGATCAGACATGAGATCCACACATCTTATATACAGTAACAGCTATTCATCTATTACTACTGACAACCTGCCTGTATATCATGTGTGAGAGGTTGTCACAGCCCCGCCCCCTGTTACTGACATCACTGATATATAATATAATTACATTGTGATCAGACATGAGATCCACACATCTTATATACAGTAACAGCTATTCATCTATTACTACTGACAACCAGCCTGTATATCATGTGTGAGAGGTTGTCACAGCCCCGCCCCCTGTTACTGACATCACTGATATATAATATAATTACATTGTGATCAGACATGAGATCCACACATCTTATATACAGTCACAGCTATTCATCTATTACTACTGACAACCAGCCTGTATATCATGTGTGAGAGGTTGTCACAGCCCCGCCCCCTGTTACTGACATCACTGATATATAATATAATTACATGTGATCAGACATGAGATCCACACATCTTATATACAGTAACAGCTATTCATCTATTACTACTGACAACCAGCCTGTATATCATGTGTGAGAGGTTGTCAGAGCCCCGCCCCCTGTTACTGACATCACTGATATATAATATAATTACACTGTGATCAGACATGAGATCCACACATCTTATATAGAGTAACAGCTATTCATCTATTACTACTGACAACCAGCCTGTATATCATGTGTGAGAGGTTGTCACAGCCCCGCCCCCTGTTACTGACATCACTGATATATAATATAATTACACTGTGATCAGACATGAGATCCACACATCTTATATACAGTAACAGCTATTCATCTATCACTACTGACAACCAGCCTGTATATCATGTGTGAGAGGTTGTCACAGCCCCGCCCCCTGTTACTGACATCACTGATATATAATATAATTACACTGTGATCAGACATGAGATCCACACATCTTATATACAGTCACAGCTATTCATCTATTACTACTGACAACCAGCCTGTATATCATGTGTGAGAGGTTGTCACAGCTCCGCCCCCTGTTACTGACATCACTGATATATAATATAATTACATTGTGATCAGACATGAGATCCACACATCTTATATACAGTAACAGCTATTCATCTATTACTACTGACACCAGCCTGTATATCATGTGTGAGAGGTTGTCACAGCCCCGCCCCCTGTTACTGACATCACTGATATATAATATAATTACACTGTGATCAGACATGAGATCCACACATCTTATATACAGTAACAGCTATTCATCTATCACTACTGACAACCAGCCTGTATATCATGTGTGAGAGGTTGTCACAGCCCCGCCCCCTGTTACTGACATCACTGATATATAATATAATTACACTGTGATCAGACATGAGATCCACACATCTTATATACAGTCACAGCTATTCATCTATTACTACTGACAACCAGCCTGTATATCATGTGTGAGAGGTTGTCACAGCTCCGCCCCCTGTTACTGACATCACTGATATATAATATAATTACATTGTGATCAGACATGAGATCCACACATCTTATATACAGTAACAGCTATTCATCTATTACTACTGACAACCAGCCTGTATATCATGTGTGAGAGGTTGTCACAGCTCCGCCCCCTGTTACTGACATCACTGATATATAATATAATTACACAGTGATCAGACATGAGATCCACACATCTTATATACAGTAACAGCTATTCATCTATTACTACTGACAACCAGCCTGTATATCATGTGTGAGAGGTTGTCACAGCCCCGCCCCCTGTTACTGACATCACTGATATATAATATAATTACACTGTGATCAGACATGAGATCCACACATCTTATATACAGTAACAGCTATTCATCTATTACTACTGACAACCAGCCTGTATATCATGTGTGAGAGGTTGTCACAGCCCCGCCCCCTGTTACTGACATCACTGATATATAATATAATTACACTGTGATCAGACATGAGATCCACACATCTTATATACAGTAACAGCTATTCATCTATTACTACTGACAACCAGCCCGTATATCATGTGTGAGAGGTTGTCACAGCCCCGCCCCCTGTTACTGACATCACTGATATATAATATAATTACACAGTGATCAGACATGAGATCCACACATCTTATATACAGTAACAGCTATTCATCTATTACTACTGACAACCAGCCTGTATATCATGTGTGAGAGGTTGTCACAGCTCCGCCCCCTGTTACTGACATCACTGATATATAATATAATTACACTGTGATCAGACATGAGATCCACACATCTTATATACAGTAACAGCTATTCATCTATTACTACTGACACCAGCCTGTATATCATGTGTGAGAGGTTGTCACAGCCCCGCCCCCTGTTACTGACATCACTGATATATAATATAATTACACAGTGATCAGACATGAGATCCACACATCTTATATACAGTAACAGCTATTCATCTATTACTACTGACAACCAGCCCGTATATCATGTGTGAGAGGTTGTCACAGCCCCGCCCCCTGTTACTGACATCACTGATATATAATATAATTACACAGTGATCAGACATGAGATCCACACATCTTATATACAGTAACAGCTATTCATCTATTACTACTGACAACCAGCCTGTATATCATGTGTGAGAGGTTGTCACAGCCCCGCCCCCTGTTACTGACATCACTGATATATACTATAATTACACAGTGATCAGACATGAGATCCACACATCTTATATACAGTAACAGCTATTCATCTATTACTACTGACAACCAGCCTGTATATCATGTGTGAGAGGTTGTCACAGCCCCGCCCCCTGTTACTGACATCACTGATATATAATATAATTACACTGTGATCAGACATGAGATCCACACATCTTATATACAGTAACAGCTATTCATCTATTACCACTGACAACCAGCCTGTATATCATGTGTGAGAGGTTGTCACAGCCCCGCCCCCTGTTACTGACATCACTGATATATAATATAATTACACTGTGATCAGACATGAGATCCACACATCTTATATACAGTAACAGCTATTCATCTATTACTACTGACAACCAGCCTGTATATCATGTGTGAGAGGTTGTCACAGCTCCGCCCCCTGTTACTGACATCACTGATATATAATATAATTACATTGTGATCAGACATGAGATCCACACATCTTATATACAGTCACAGCTATTCATCTATTACCACTGACAACCAGCCTGTATATCATGTGTGAGAGGTTGTCACAGCCCCGCCCCCTGTTACTGACATCACTGATATATAATATAATTACACTGTGATCAGACATGAGATCCACACACCTTATATACAGTAACAGCTATTCATCTATTACTACTGACAACCAGCCTGTATATCATGTGTGAGAGGTTGTCACAGCCCCGCCCCCTGTTACTGACATCACTGATATATAATTACACTGTGATCAGACATGAGATCCACACATCTTATATACAGTAACAGCTATTCATCTATTACTACTGACAACCAGCCTGTATATCATGTGTGAGAGGTTGTCACAGCCCCGCCCCGTTACTGACATCACTGATATATAATATAATTACATGTGATCAGACATGAGATCCACACATCTTATATACAGTGACAGCTATTCATCTATTACTACTGACAACCAGCCTGTATATCATGTGTGAGAGGTTGTCACAGCCCCGCCCCCTGTTACTGACATCACTGATATATAATTACACTGTGATCAGACATGAGATCCACTCCTCAATTGCCTCCCCTTATATCAGTCCATCTATTGCCGATCACTGACTCCTCAATTGCCTCCCCTTATATCAGTCCATCTATTGCCGATCACTGACTCCTCAATTGCCACCACTTATATCAGTCCATCTATTGCTGATCACTGATTCCTCAATTGCCACCAGTTTTATCAGTCCATCTATTGCTGATTACTGATTCCTCAATTGCCACCACTTTTATCAGTCCAACTTTGCCCTTGGCCCTTTCATTTGCTCTTATACTTACCTAACCATTAACTCTCAGCCCCATCTATTTGTCCATCTTCCACCAGTCACTGACTCCTCAGTTGCTACTACTTGTCAGTCCACCTATTGCTATTCACTGACTCCTAAACTTCCTCCACTCACATCATGGCAATACTGCTGGTGGCCTTCTCATTCCCTCACATCCACTTTTGTGAGTCCAACTACTTATGGTCCCATCGTCAACCGTACATCTACCAGTGGCTACCAACTCGTCAATTGTCACCACTCATACCGGGCCTTTTCATCAAATCACTCCCCGTTCCATAAACCTCTTGTCCATTTCTTATTTAATCCCACCCATCCTGCAGTGGTAATTAAATCCTCTATTCCACCACACCTTCCGCTGGTCACCTTCTTGATTTACTCTCTTATTTGTCCGTTTATCCCGTCACAATCTTCATGTCCAACTGGCACTACTGTTGAGATCTAGATCTTTTTAGCTGTGCCAAGAAGGCCTGAAGAAGAGCAAATGTCTCACCGACCATCAGTGATGAGAGATATCAACTTTATTATGGCTAACCTTTAGATGTCCTTAGATAAAATATCAATTCAACGTCCCAATGGATCATCCAGGTTATTATTTTTAGCCATTTGTTGGAGAGTGAAGGTTGTTCTTGCTTTTACCCACCAATCCTGAAAATGATCAATGAACTTTTTGGATGAACTCATTTGTGTGGGGCGTCACGGACAATACAGGTTTCTATGTCTTTGGCTACATAACCAGTCTTCGATAAGCTGGTAGATGTTCCTCTAATACCTGTGGTCAGGCCTTCAGTCTTTATCACTTTGCAACGACCATTTTTATTAGCTTTACTAGCCCCTTATTGACACTTTTTGATGCCCCTCTGACCAGACAGGACATGTGAAGTGCAGCAGATAAAGGTTTCCCCATATTTTTCTTTACACTAGTTTGTTTCTTTAAGAATCCCTACCAGCCGGTCTTCTCACATAATCCGGTCGTCAGTCTATTTTCCAGCTCCTGAATGTAGAACGAAATCGAATCAGACAACGAGTGATGTATTTTCCTGTAAGACCAGTGTGTGGTTTTTTTTCCCTGTGGCTTCACTCAAGGCTGAATGTGTTAGTAATCACTTCTGTATTGTGTAACACGCGGCGGGTGACTCACGACAGGTCACATCGAAGACGCGCTCCCCCATGTCGACTAAACCGTGTTCACGTAGTTACATCTGCATCCATCCAACCTGTCCTTGTAATGTAAATTATTCGGAGATTATTCTGTATAGAACCCAGAAACCGGCATCTCTGTGCAATGAGCTGCATCGACACGTCTGAAGTGTCAGCTCTTCCTAGATCGCCTTCATATTTTGTGTTCTCCTTGCTCACTAAAGCATAGATGTATCCGACGAAATTCTTCTGTGATCTTTTGACTTGCGTTATCTCCCATTTTCCCTTAAAACGTGTATATTTTAAGGGAGGTTATGTAATTAAAGGGGAATTCCACTAATATTTATCTTTTCAATGCTATGGACCTGTCATAGAATAATATTTGTGAGGGTTCGTGCTGCACTATTGGGAGCATGGCATAGAGCAGCACTGAGGAGGTTCCCCAAGTCCTTTCTTCTTAGGATTGATGGGGGTCCGAACTTACAGGAACTGTCAGGCAAAGAAGGCTGGACACCTAACCATAGATCACTACGCCACATACCATTATACCCAATGCTTAGAGGTAGTGGTACTGAAAGGAAGAAAAACATAGTCACTTTTTAACCATATCACACCTTGAATTTAAAGAAAAAAATAAAAAATTTTCAGATAGTACCGGAAAAAGGGAAATTCAACGTAAAGCATCTTCTTGGTGGAGTGCTGTAAATGTTCAAACTCATAGACTGCCACTGAGAAGTTTAGTCATGTCAGTAACAGGGGGCGTGGCTGTGACAACCTCTCAGTAACAGGAGGTGGGGCTGTGACAACCTCTCACACATGATATACAGGCTGGTTGTCAGTAGTAATAGATGAATAGCTGTTACTGTATATAAGATGTGTGGATCTCATGTCTGATCACATGTAATTATATTATATATCAGTGATGTCAGTAACAGGGGGCGGAGCTGTGACAACCTCTCACACATGATATACAGGCTGGTTGTCAGTAGTAATAGATGAATAGCTGTGACTGTATATAAGATGTGTGGATCTCATGTCTGATCACAGTGTAATTATATTATATATCAGTGATGTCAGTAACAGGGGCGGGGCTGTGACAACCTCTCACACATGATATACAGGCTGGTTGTCAGTAGTAATAGATGAATAGCTGTTACTGTATATAAGATGTGTGGATCTCATGTCTGATCACAATGTAATTATATTATATATCAGTGATGTCAGTAACAGGGGCGGAGCTGTAACAACCTCTCACACATGATACACAGGCTGGTTGTCAGTAGTAATAGATGAATAGCTGTTACTGTATATAAGATGTGTGGATCTCATGTCTGATCACAATGTAATTATATTATATATCAGTGATGTCAGTAACAGGGGGCGGGGCTGTGACAACCTCTCACACATGATATACAGGCTGGTTGTCAGTAGTAATAGATGAATAGCTGTTACTGTATATAAGATGTGTGGATCTCATGTCTGATCACAGTGTAATTATATTATATATCAGTGATGTCAGTAACAGGGGGCGGAGCTGTGACAACCTCTCACACACGATATACAGGCTGGTTGTCAGTAGTAATAGATGAATAGCTGTTACTGTATATAAGATGTGTGGATCTCATGTCTGATCACAATGTAATTATATTATATATCAGTGATGTCAGTAACAGGGGGCGGGGCTGTGACAACCTCTCACACATGATATACAGGCTGGTTGTCAGTAGTAATAGATGAATAGCTGTTACTGTATATAAGATGTGTGGATCTCATGTCTGATCACAGTGTAATTATATTATATATCAGTGATGTCAGTAACAGGGGGCGGGGCTGTGACAACCTCTCACACATGATATACAGGCTGGTTGTCAGTAGTAATAGATGAATAGCTGTTACTGTATATAAGATGTGTGGATCTCATGTCTGATCACATGTAATTATATTATATATCAGTGATGTCAGTAACAGGGGGCGGGGCTGTGACAACCGCTCACACATGATATACAGGCTGGTTGTCAGTAGTAATAGATGAATAGCTGTTACTGTATATAAGATGTGTGGATCTCATGTCTGATCACAGTGTAATTATATTATATATCAGTGATGTCAGTAACAGGGGGCGGGGCTGTGACAACCTCTCACACATGATATACAGGCTGGTTGTCAGTAGTAATAGATGAATAGCTGTTACTGTATATAAGATGTGTGGATCTCATGTCTGATCACAGTGTAATTATATTATATATCAGTGATGTCAGTAACAGGGGGCGGAGCTGTGACAACCTCTCACACATGATATACAGGCAGGTTGTCAGTAGTAATAGATGAATAGCTGTTACTGTATATAAGATGTGTGGATCTCATGTCTGATCACAGTGTAATTATATTATATATCAGTGATGTCAGTAACAGGGGGCGGAGCTGTGACAACCTCTCACACACGATATACAGGCTGGTTGTCAGTAGTAATAGATGAATAGCTGTTACTGTATATAAGATGTGTGGATCTCATGTCTGATCACAATGTAATTATATTATATATCAGTGATGTCAGTAACAGGGGGCGGGGCTGTGACAACCTCTCACACATGATATACAGGCTGGTTGTCAGTAGTAATAGATGAATAGCTGTTACTGTATATAAGATGTGTGGATCTCATGTCTGATCACAATGTAATTATATTATATATCAGTGATGTCAGTAACAGGGGGCGGGGCTGTGACAACCTCTCACACATGATATACAGGCTGGTTGTCAGTAGTAATAGATGAATAGCTGTTACTGTATATAAGATGTGTGGATCTCATGTCTGATCACATGTAATTATATTATATATCAGTGATGTCAGTAACAGGGGGCGTGGCTGTGACAACCGCTCACACATGATATACAGGCTGGTTGTCAGTAGTAATAGATGAATAGCTGTTACTGTATATAAGATGTGTGGATCTCATGTCTGATCACAGTGTAATTATATTATATATCAGTGATGTCAGTAACAGGGGGCGGGGCTGTGACAACCTCTCACACATGATATACAGGCTGGTTGTCAGTAGTAATAGATGAATAGCTGTTACTGTATATAAGATGTGTGGATCTCATGTCTGATCACAGTGTAATTATATTATATATCAGTGATGTCAGTAACAGGGGGCGGAGCTGTGACAACCTCTCACACATGATATACAGGCAGGTTGTCAGTAGTAATAGATGAATAGCTGTTACTGTATATAAGATGTGTGGATCTCATGTCTGATCACAATGTAATTATATTATATATCAGTGATGTCAGTAACAGGGGGAGGGGCTGTGACAACCTCTCACAGATGATATACAGGCTGGTTGTCAGTAGTAATAGATGAATAGCTGTGACTGTATATAAGATGTGTGGATCTCATGTCTGATCACAGTGTAATTATATTATATATCAGTGATGTCAGTAACAGGGGGTGGGGCTGTGACAACCTCTCACACATGATATACAGGCGGGTTGTCAGTAGTAATAGATGAATAGCTGTTACTGTATATAAGATGTGTGGATCTCATGTCTGATCACAGTGTAATTATATTATATATCAGTGATGTCAGTAACAGGGGGCGGGGCTGTGACAACCTCTCACACATGATATACAGGCTGGTTGTCAGTAGTAATAGATGAATAGCTGTTACTGTATATAAGATGTGTGGATCTCATGTCTGATCACAGTGTAATTATATTATATATCAGTGATGTCAGTAACAGGGGGTGGGGCTGTGACAACCTCTCACACATGATATACAGGCTGGTTGTCAGTAGTAATAGATGAATAGCTGTTACTGTATATAAGATGTGTGGATCTCATGTCTGATCACAGTGTAATTATATTATATATCAGTGATGTCAGTAACAGGGGGCGGGGCTGTGACAACCTCTCACACATGAGATACAGGCTGGTTGTCAGTAGTAATAGATGAATAGCTGTTACTGTATATAAGATGTGTGGATCTCATGTCTGATCACAATGTAATTATATTATATATCAGTGATGTCAGTAACAGGGGGCGGGGCTGTGACAACCTCTCACACATGATATACAGGCTGGTTGTCAGTAGTAATAGATGAATAGCTGTTCCTGTATATAAGATGTGTGGATCTCATGTCTGATCACAATGTAATTATATTATATATCAGTGATGTCAGTAACAGGGGGCGGAGCTGTGACAACCTCTCACACATGATATACAGGCTGGTTGTCAGTAGTAATAGATGAATAGCTGTGACTGTATATAAGATGTGTGGATCTCATGTCTGATCACAATGTAATTATATTATATATCAGAGATGTCAGTAACAGGGGGCGGGGCTGTGACAACCTCTCACACATGATATACAGGCTGGTTGTCAGTAGTAATAGATGAATAGCTGTTACTGTATATAAGATGTGTGGATCTCATGTCTGATCACATGTAATTATATTATATATCAGTGATGTCAGTAACAGGGGGCGGGGCTGTGACAACCTCTCACACATGATATACAGGCTGGTTGTCAGTAGTAATAGATGAATAGCTGTCACTGTATATAAGATGTGTGGATCTCATGTCTGATCACAGTGTAATTATATTATATATCAGTGATGTCAGTAACAGGGGGCGGAGCTGTGACAACCTCTCACACATGATATACAGGCTGGTTGTCAGTAGTAATAGATGAATAGCTGTTACTGTATATAAGATGTGTGGATCTCATGTCTGATCACATGTAATTATATTATATATCAGTGATGTCAGTAACAGGGGGCGGGGCTGTGACAACCTCTCACACATGATATACAGGCTGGTTGTCAGTAGTAATAGATGAATAGCTGTGACTGTATATAAGATGTGTGGATCTCATGTCTGATCACAGTGTAATTATATTATATATCAGTGATGTCAGTAACAGGGGGCGGAGCTGTGACAACCTCTCACACATGATATACAGGCTGGTTGTCAGTAGTAATAGATGAATAGCTGTTACTGTATATAAGATGTGTGGATCTCATGTCTGATCACAGTGTAATTATATTATATATCAGTGATGTCAGTAACAGGGGGCGGAGCTGTGACAACCTCTCACACATGATATACAGGCTGGTTGTCAGTAGTAATAGATGAATAGCTGTGACTGTATATAAGATGTGTGGATCTCATGTCTGATCACAATGTAATTATATTATATATCAGAGATGTCAGTAACAGGGGGCGGGGCTGTGACAACCTCTCACACATGATATACAGGCTGGTTGTCAGTAGTAATAGATGAATAGCTGTTACTGTATATAAGATGTGTGGATCTCATGTCTGATCACATGTAATTATATTATATATCAGTGATGTCAGTAACAGGGGGCGGGGCTGTGACAACCTCTCACACATGATATACAGGCTGGTTGTCAGTAGTAATAGATGAATAGCTGTCACTGTATATAAGATGTGTGGATCTCATGTCTGATCACAGTGTAATTATATTATATATCAGTGATGTCAGTAACAGGGGGCGGAGCTGTGACAACCTCTCACACATGATATACAGGCTGGTTGTCAGTAGTAATAGATGAATAGCTGTTACTGTATATAAGATGTGTGGATCTCATGTCTGATCACAGTGTAATTATATTATATATCAGTGATGTCAGTAACAGGGGGCGGAGCTGTGACAACCTCTCACACATGATATACAGGCTGGTTGTCAGTAGTAATAGATGAATAGCTGTGACTGTATATAAGATGTGTGGATCTCATGTCTGATCACAATGTAATTATATTATATATCAGAGATGTCAGTAACAGGGGGCGGGGCTGTGACAACCTCTCACACATGATATACAGGCTGGTTGTCAGTAGTAATAGATGAATAGCTGTTACTGTATATAAGATGTGTGGATCTCATGTCTGATCACATGTAATTATATTATATATCAGTGATGTCAGTAACAGGGGGCGGGGCTGTGACAACCTCTCACACATGATATACAGGCTGGTTGTCAGTAGTAATAGATGAATAGCTGTCACTGTATATAAGATGTGTGGATCTCATGTCTGATCACAGTGTAATTATATTATATATCAGTGATGTCAGTAACAGGGGGCGGAGCTGTGACAACCTCTCACACATGATATACAGGCTGGTTGTCAGTAGTAATAGATGAATAGCTGTTACTGTATATAAGATGTGTGGATCTCATGTCTGATCACATGTAATTATATTATATATCAGTGATGTCAGTAACAGGGGGCGGAGCTGTGACAACCTCTCACACATGATATACAGGCTGGTTGTCAGTAGTAATAGATGAATAGCTGTTACTGTATATAAGATGTGTGGATCTCATGTCTGATCACAGTGTAATTATATTATATATCAGTGATGTCAGTAACAGGGGGCGGGGCTGTGACAACCTCTCACACATGATATACAGGCTGGTTGTCAGTAGTAATAGATGAATAGCTGTTACTGTATATAAGATGTGTGGATCTCATGTCTGATCACAATGTAATTATATTATATATCAGTGATGTCAGTAACAGGGGGCGGGGCTGTGACAACCTCTCACACATGATATACAGGCTGGTTGTCAGTAGTAATAGATGAATAGCTGTTACTGTATATAAGATGTGTGGATCTCATGTCTGATCACATGTAATTATATTATATATCAGTGATGTCAGTAACAGGGGGCGGGGCTGTGACAACCTCTCACACATGATATACAGGCTGGTTGTCAGTAGTAATAGATGAATAGCTGTCACTGTAGTATATGGTGTATGGATTTCATGAACAGAAGAATTGATTATTTGTGTGTGTGTGTGTGTGTGTGTGTGTGTGTGTGTGTGTGTGTGTGTGTGTGTGTGTGTGCGTGCGTGCGTGTGTGTGTCTACATATATATATATATATATACTTATGATATTAGTTTTATTTTAGGTTAATATGAGTCAAGTCGTAGAAAGAACAAAATAATAGTTTCCTGTATGGGCGGAGAGTGATGGCCACAGCAGAGATCTTTCTTTCCCCACCGAGATCTGTTCTCTGGGCCTCCGCATTTTTTTCCAGGACCGTTCCTTTAATTTGTAATTAATAATGCCCTTTAATTGCTGCTGTATGGAGATTGTTGTACATTGTTATAGGATATAATAGAACAGCTTGGTTTCCAGAACACTTTACTGATCGGAACAAAACATATTCTTTAATTCTTCATATAGAATTTTAGAACAGGCAGAACAAAGTGGGAAGGAGAAGACCTGAAATCAAACAGAGAAGTAGCAGCGACTTCTCCAAAAAGGAAAGAACATGAGTATTTCCTCTAATGACTCTTAATTAGATGGCCGGTGGGCAGCGTGCGATGGGCTCGAAAAAGTGCCAGAGCGTTATCCCGGACTTAAAAAGGCACAGCGACCCCAATATTAGGGAACACATCCCAAAGTGCCAGTCAGGGAGCGGCAAAATAGCATTCCACGTATGCCCCGCTCTTAGTCAATGCACAAGGTGACCATGAACAAGAGGGTAACATGCCAGGATGAGTCCAGCTTCTTCAGAGTCAATGGGCAGGAATCTTCTGAAATCTTAAACATAGTGAGACGCAAAGTGCCAGTCAGGGGCCAGAAAAGAGTCAGTCAGAGAGTCCGGACAGAAGAGACGTGCCATGTAACCGCTCTCTTGGCTGCGTTGATTATCTCAGAAATCACAGAGAGGAGCTCTTTCTAGTCTCTTCCTGGTATTTTGGGAGGCAGTTTAGTGGATACAATTGTGCCCTTTTCTAAGGGCATCTAAACGGTACATATTTCCCATAAATCAATAGTACAAGGGACGATAAGAAACTTTGTAATATATCTTATTACAGGAAAATCTAGTGCTGGATACACAGATACAGCAGTAATGAGAAGTAAATGCTGTCGTCGTCCCCCCCCCCATGCTGCTGCTGCTTCTAGTAAGTGTTATATCTCACCCTAGTCCTGGATTCACTGCTACACTGCTCATTACTGCGGGTCAATGTCCTGCATGCTGCTTCTAGTAAGTGTTATATTTCACCCAGTTGCTGGATTCACAGCTACACTGATCATTACTGCGGTATAATGCCCTCCGTGCTGTTGCTGCTTCTAGTAAGTGCTATATCTCACCCTAGTGCTGGATTCACTGCTACACTTCTCAGTACTGCTGTACAATGTCCTGCATGCTGCTGCTTCTAGTAAGTGTTATATTTCACCCAGTTGCTGGATTCACAGCTACACTGATCATTACTGCGGTATAATGCCCTCCGTGCTGTTGCTGCTTCTAGTAAGTGCTATATCTCACCCTAGTGCTGGATTCACAACTACACTGCTCATTACTGCTGTATAAAGTCCTCCATGCTGCTGCTGCTTCTAGTAAGTGTTATATTTCACCCAGTTGCTGGATTCACAGCTACACTGATCATTACTGCTGTATAATGCCCTCTGTGCTGTTGCTGCTTCTAGTAAGTGTTATATCTCACCCTAGTGCTGATTTCACAGCTACACTGCTCATTACTGCTGTACAATGTCCTCTATGCTTCTGGAACTTCTAGTAAGTGTTATATCTTACACCAGTGCTGGATTCACAGCTACACTACTCATTACTGCTGTATAATGTCCTCCATGCTGCTGCAGCTTCTATAGTATGATAGATAGAGATAGGGGATTAGGAGCTTCTCTTTTTTTTGTATGCTGTGTATGGGAGACATCATAGCAGCTAGCTTTTTATAATTTTGGAGTGGAGCTCAGGGAAAATTGACAATTAGAGAGCCTGCAGAAGGGAAAGCTTCTGATAAATTGCATATACAAGTTATATAATGGTCAGATATAGTATTATTCCTCATGTACACACACATGACATTATTTTGAAAAGTCACCTGAAAGGTATAGGTATGCTTTAAGGCATCTATAAGATGTAATAGATGTGAAGGGTCCGTCTTAATGATGGGCTCCCAAAGACTGGCAGAAATTAGAACCAAAAATCTCAACACCTGTCAATCACTGTTATATAATGGAAATCCAGTCCCCTGTATCTAGGATCTCTATGATAACTGAAAAGAAGGTGTTAACAAGCAGCAGCTCTGTGTCAATTTCTTTGCTTTACTACCCTTGATTGATATCACATATCATACTCTAGTCACATCCAAAGCTGTATTTAAAAAAAGTAAATAGCCTGATTCTTGGAATCCATCAACACTGTACTGACAGATACCCCTCTAACAGCTTTGGAGGGCTGAAACACCAGACTGCACTTTAATGTATTTCATTCTGGGAGATGTAGCTCTATTTCTAGACTACTATACCATTCCTGATGTGAACACTACATCTACCACAATGCACCATATCAGTGAATCCTCTGTGCAGTCAATAAACATGTAACGACACCAGAAAGATGTGAGACTGTTAAGTCTTAATGCAAACGGGGCCAACAGCAGAATTTTGAATGCAGCTTTGGATGTGACTGGAGTATAATACCAGTACACAATAGGTAAAACAGATTAATATCGTAAGGTCCGACAATGCTTTAAAGGAGCTGTTAAAAATGTCATTTTGATCAAGTTCCAGATGAGATTTACACTGGGTGTCTGGTTTACAACAAGTCTTCCTCTTTCTGCAGTCGAGATTTAAAGCTTTCTGGAAAAACTGCTTCAATTTCTTAATTTCTCTACCGCATTATGATCTCATAGTAACCACTAGAGGTACATCTGTAATTCATCTTGTAGACAGGCCTTCCATGTACAGACACTGGCGTTCCCTGCCCGCAGACTCTGCCCATAGTGGAGGCAGCAGGGATCTGCTCCTTTAAATCCTCTCTCCTGACACACCCTTTAGGTTTAGGGCAAGACGGGCTACAGGGTGCACCTGCTAAATGGCTCTGCAAATCTTCAAATTGGGGGGTTGAACAGGCGGTATGCACTATAAAATAGTCTTCTTGGCCAATGAGAAGAGTCGAAAGGACTTGCCAACTGTGAATTTTGAATGGTGCTTCTGATTGGCCGAAAGGGTTTATGGCGTATTTGCATACATTGCATTGAACGCACAGCCTATTATTAGGTCATGTGACACCATGGCCACCATTATAGCTTCCACTGGAGTGGCCGTGATACATCCCCCGCTCCTATATAGCTATATACCAGGACAACGTCCCATTACAGGTATACGGTGCACACTCTTGTGGCTTCTGGTTTGCTCTTTAGCCTCACTCTTTCTTTTTCCCCTTACAGGACTCAATGTTTTCTCTGGCCCTGAAATGCCTTATAAGTTTATCATCCATCATTCTGCTGGGACTGATCATTGCTTATCATGCACGAGAGGTGCAGGTAGGTGACCCTGTTATATGTCTACCGCTCCTGTAATTGTCCTGTCATTATTATCCCCTTATCACATGACATTGCTCAAAAATGTACCCTGCCCCCTTTTCTCAGTAGTTGTCTGAAGGGCCAGCCATTTGTTGGTGCCCTGTGTCTTACCTTCTGTTGGTGTCTTTTCCCAGATGGTGTACAGTCATACAGAGTACAAATGACTATACCAAACAGCATAATTATCAGCGCCATATAGTATGGTATCCGAACAACAGTGCCGTTGCGTGGACCAAGTAAAACTTCCATACAGTTGTCTAAACAGCAATAGAGTGTGGTCACCATCATACACTACAAAAATAATATACAGTGCCACACAATATCACCATACAGTGCTCAAATAGCGTCATACAGGGCTCACATAATACCACCATACACTGCTCACATAATACCACCATACACTGCTCACATAATACCATCATACACAGCTCATATAATACCACCATACACTGCTCACATAATACCACCATACACTGCTCACATAATACCACCATACACTGCTCACATAATACCACCATACACTGCTCATATAATACCACCATACACTGCTCACATAATACCACCATACACTGCTCACATAATACCACCATACACTGCTCACATAATACCACCATACAGGGCTCACATAATACCACCATACACACCTCATATAATACCACCATACAGTGCTCACATAATACCACCATACAGGGCTCACATAATACCACCATACAGGGCTCACATAATACCACCATACACTGCTCATATAATACCACCATAGAGTGCTCACATAATACCACCATACACTGCTCACATAACACCACCACACACTGCTCACATAATACCACCATACACTGCTCATATAATACCACCATACAGGGCTCACATAATACCACCGTACACTGCTCACATAATACCACCATACAGTGCTCACATAATACCACCATAGAGTGCTCATATAATACCACCATACAGTGCTCACATAATACCACCATACAGGGCTCACATAATACCACCATACACTGCTCATATAATACCACCATACAGTGCTCAAATAATACCACCATAGAGTGCTCACATAATACCACCATACACTGCTCATATAATACCACCATACAGTGCTCAAATAATACCAACATACAGTGCTCACATAATACCACCATACAGTGCTCACATAATACCACCATACACAGCTCATATAATACCACCATACAGTGCTCACATAATACCACCATACAGTGCTCACATAATACCACCATACAGTGCTCACATAATACCACCATACACTGCTCATATAATACCACCATACAGTGCTCAAATAATACAACCATACACTGCTCATATAATACCACCATACAGGGCTCACATAATACCACCATACAGGGCTCACATAATACCACCATACACTGCTCACATAATACCACCATACACTGCTCACATAATACCACCATACAGTGCTCACATAATACCACCATACACTGCTCACATAATACCGCCATACACTGCTCACATAATATCACCATACACTGCTCACATAATACCACCATACACTGCTCACATAATACCACCATACACTGCTCACATAATACCACCATACAGTGCTCACATAATACCACCATACACTGCTCACATAATACCACCATACACTGCTCATATAATACCACCATACAGGGCTCACATAATACCACCATACAGGGCTCACATAATACCACCATACACTGCTCACATAATAACACCATACACTGCTCACATAATATCACCATACACTGCTCACATAATACCACCATACACTGCTCACATAATACCACCATACAGTGCTCACATAATACCACCATACACTGCTCACATAATACCACCATACACTGCTCATATAATACCACCATACAGGGCTCACATAATACCACCATACAGGGCTCACATAATACCACCATACACTGCTCACATAATACCACCATACACTGCTCACATAATACCACCATACAGTGCTCACATAATACCACCATACACTGCTCACATAATACCACCATACAGTGCTCACATAATACCACCATACAGTGCTCACATAATACCACCATAGAGTGCTCATATAATACCACCATACAGTGCCCACATAATACCACCATACAGGGCTCACATAATACCACCATACACTGCTCACATAATACCACCATACACTGCTCACATAATACCACCATACAGTGCTCACATGATACCACCATACACTGCTCACATAATACCACCATACACTGCTCACATAATAACACCATACACTGCTCACATAATATCACCATACACTGCTCACATAATACCACCATACACTGCTCACATAATACCACCATACAGTGCTCACATAATACCACCATACACTGCTCACATAATACCACCATACACTGCTCATATAATACCACCATACAGGGCTCACATAATACCACCATACAGGGCTCACATAATACCACCATACACTGCTCACATAATACCACCATACACTGCTCACATAATACCACCATACAGTGCTCACATAATACCACCATACACTGCTCACATAATACCACCATACAGTGCTCACATAATACCACCATACACTGCTCACATAATACCACCATACACTGCTCACATAATAACACCATACACTGCTCACATAACACCACCATACACTGCTCACATAATACCACCATACACTGCTCACATAATACCACCATACACTGCTCACATAATACCACCATACACTGCTCACATAATACCACCATACAGTGCTCACATAATACCACCATACACTGCTCACATAATACCACCATACAGGGCTCACATAATACCACCATACAGTGCTCACATAATACCACTATACACTGCTCACATAATACCACCATACACTGCTCACATAATACCACCATACACTGCTCACATAATACCACCATACACTGCTCATATAATACCACCATACACTGCTCACATAATACCACCATACAGGGCTCACATAATACCACCATACACTGCTCACATAATACCACCATACACTGAATACCACTATACACTGCTCACATAATACCACTATGCAGTGCTCATATAATGCCACTATACAGTGCTCAAGTAATAACGTCATACAGTGCTCATATAATACCGCCATACAGTGCTCACATAATACCACCATACAGTGACCAAATAATACCACTATACAGTGCTCAAGTAATAACGTCATACAGTGCTCATATAATACCGCCATACAGTGCTCACATAATACCACCATACAGTGCTTATATAAAACCGTCATACAGTGTCACACAATACCACCATACGGTGCTCAAATAATACTGTCATACAGTGACCAAATAATACCACTTTATAGTGCTCAAATAATGACCCAAACAGTAACTAAATAACAGCCCCGTATATACATAGTCATCCAGTACCAGAGCTATATAATGTGTAAATAATACTGCCTTTGGTACCAGGCTGCCTGAGTCACCCCTTTATCCAGCCCTGGCCATAATTTAATCCCATCACCAGTTCTACAGTAACTCTTGTAAAACGTATAATGAGTTCCCCTCACCTGTATCCATCCTACCATTCATGCCCTATCCTGTTGTAACCGTTGTATAACCTGCCCTTCACTGCCTGTCGTGTTCCCTACTCCCTGTATCCACCCAATTATTCCTGCCCCTCACCGCCTGTACTTGTCTGACCCTATTCAACTATAACTGTTCCATAATTCCTTCCCCTCAGCGGCAGTAATTTCTATAATCTCCTACTCCTCACCAATTCTTTATTTTCTGCTCTTCGCCACCTGTATGAATTGTATTATTTCCTTTCCCTTGTGTAACTATCATGTAATTCCTGTCTCTCACTGCCCTATAATCATTGCTCCTCACTGCCCTATAATTCCTGACCCTTACTGCCTGTAATTGCCCTATAATCCCTGCCCTTCACACGTCACAACCTATATATAGCCCTATAATTCCTGCCCCTCGTCGCCTGTACTTGTCCTATAATTTTTGCTTTTCACTAGCCACAAGCTACATGTATTCCTATAATTCCTGCTCCTAACTGCATGTCACTATCCTATAATTCCTGCACTTATCATCTGTACTAGTCCTATAATTCCTGCCCCTCATTGCCTGTACTAGTCCTATAATTCCTGCCCCTCACTGCCTGTACTTGTACTATAATTCCTGCCCCTCACCGCCTGTACTTGTCCTATAATTCCTGCCCCTCACCACCTGTACTTGTCCTGTAATTCCTGCCCCTCACCACCTGTACTTGTCCTGTAATTCCTGCCCCTGACCGCCTGTACTAGTCCTATAATTCCTGCCCCTCACCATCTGTACTTGTCCTATAATTCCTGCCCCTCATCGCCTGTATTTGTCCTATAATTCCTGCCCCTCACCGCCTGTACTTGTCCTATAATTCCTGCTCCTCACCGCCTGTACTTGTCCTACAATTACTGCCCCTCATCGCCTGTACTTGTCCTATAATTCCTGCCCCTTATCGCCTGTGCTTGTCCTACAGTTCCTGCCCCTCACCGCCTGTACTTGTCCTATAATTCCTGCCCCTCACCGCCTGTACTAGTCCTATAATTCCTGCTCCTCACCGCCTGTACTTGTCCTATAATTCCTGCCCCTCACCGCCTGTACTTGTCCTATAATTCCTGCCCCTCACCGCCTGTACTTGTCCTATAATTCCTGCCCCTCACCGCCTGTACTTGTCCTATAATTCCTGCCCCTCACAGCCTGTACTTGTTCTATAATTCCTGCCCCTCACCGCCTGTACTTGTCCTATAATTCCTGCCCCTCACCGCCTGTACTTGTCCTATAATTCCTGCCCCTCACCGCCTGTACTTGTTCTATAATTCCTGCCCCTCACCGCCTGTACTTGTCCTATAATTCCTGCCCCTCACCGCCTGTACTTGTCCTATAATTCCTGCCCCTCACCGCCTGTACTTGTTCTATAATTCCTGCCCCTCACCGCCTGTACTTGTCCTATAATTCCTGCCCCTCACCGCCTGTACTAGTCCTATAATTCCTGCCCCTCACCGCCTGTACTTGTCCTATAATTCCTGCCCTTCACCGCCTGTACTTGTTCTATAATTCCTGCCCCTCACCGCCTGTACTTGTCCTATAATTCCTGCCCCTCACCGCCTGTACTTGTCCTATAATTCCTGCCCCTCACCGCCTGTACTTGTTCTATAATTCCTGCCCCTCACCGCCTGTACTTGTCCTATAATTCCTGCCCCTCACCGCCTGTACTTGTCCTATAATTCCTGCCCCTCACCGCCTGTACTTGTTCTATAATTCCTGCCCCTCACCGCCTGTACTTGTCCTATAATTCCTGCCCCTCACCGCCTGTACTTGTCCTATAATTCCTGCCCTTCACCGCCTGTACTTGTTCTATAATTCCTGCCCCTCACCGCCTGTACTTGTCCTATAATTCCTGCCCCTCACCGCCTGTACTAGTCCTATAATTCCTGCCCCTCACCGCCTGTACTTGTCCTATAATTCCTGCTCCTCACCGCCTGTACTTGTCCTATAATTCCTGCTCCTCACCGCCTGTACTTGTCCTATAATTCCTGTTCTTCACCGCCTGTACTTGTCCTATAATTCCTGCCCCTGACCGCCTGTACTAGTCCTATAATTCCTGCCCCTGACCGCCTGTACTAGTCCTATAATTCCTGCCCCTCACTGCCTGTACTTGTCCTATAATTCCTGTTCTTCACCGCCTGTACTTGTCCTATAATTCCTGCCCTTAACAAGCTATGCGTATCCTATTCCTTCACCACACCGCCTGCAGGACCCAAACATCAAAAAAGTGGTGTAACTCCATTAATAAATCTGCCGTATAATGTCTGGTTGTGCAGTATTTTTAGGTCGTCATTTGTGCCACCGCTCGGCTTTGTTCAGAACCAGTCATTACTCACAGCTGTCAATAAACCTTTATTCTGGAAGTGAACTCAAGATGGTCCCTGTCAATGGCCCTAAACATGTGCCCCAGGGACCACAGCAGGTCCTGAATTCCAGGCTTTGAAGTATTTCTGTATGGATATTTGGACGCTTTTCTTTGACATTGTGATCTGCTGAGTGCCCCCCCCCCCCCTCCACCGTGGCACCACGACCTCAGAATTATATGTCCTCTATGCATGGGCAGGTGCCGGTCACGTGGCATATGAACACATAGATAAAGCATATGAATAATCACACAGCTGTGCACTGGGTTATATATAGAAGTACATTGTTTGTCATGTCTGCTGCCAACCCGCTATTTCACTCCTACCAGACCCATCCTTTGCTTTACTTGCAGAGGGTAACAGCTGGTATAAGTTATACGTCTTCATCTATATAGTGATATGGAGCATGCTGGTATAAGCTGGGTATATTCTGTATATAATTATATATGTACAGCTGGTATAAGTTATACATCTTCTTGTATATAGTGATATGGAGCATGCTGGTATAACCTGGGTATCTTCTGTATATAATTATATATGTACAGCTGGTATAAGTTATACATATTCTTGTATATAGTGATATGGAGCATGCTGGTGTAACCTGGGTATATTCTGTATATAATTATATATGTACAGCTGGTATAAGTTATACATCTTCTTGTATATAGTGATATGGAGCATGCTGGTATAACCTGGGTATCTTCTGTATATAATTATATATGTACAGCTGGTATAAGTTATACATCTTCTTGTATATAGTGATATGGAGCATGCTGGTATAACCTGGGTATCTTCTGTATATAATTATATATGTACAGCTGGTATAAGTTATACATCTTCTTGTATATAGTGATATGGAGCATGCTGGTATAACCTGGTTATCTTCTGTATATAATTATATATGTACAGCTGGTATAAGTTATACATCTTCTTGTATATAGTGATATGGAGCATGCTGGTATATCCTGGGTATCTTCTGTATATAATTATATATGTACAGCTGGTATAAGTTATACGTCTTCATCTATATAGTGATATGGAGCATGCTGGTATAACCTGGGTATCTTCTGTATATAATTATATATGTACAGCTGGTATAAGTTATACATCTTCCTGTATATAGTGATATGGAGCATGCTGGTATAACCTGGGTATCTTCTGTATATAATTATATATGTACAGCTGGTATAAGTTATACATCTTCCTGTATATAGTGATATGGAGCATGCTGGTATAACCTGGGTATCTTCTGTATATAATTATATATGTACAGCTGGTATATGTTATACATTTTCTTGTATATAGTGATATGGAGCATGCTGGTATAACCTGGGTATCTCCTGTATATAATTATATATGTACAGCTGGTATAAGTTATACATCTTCTTGTATATAGTGATATGGAGCATGCTGGTATAACCTGGGTATCTTCTGGATATAATTCTATATGTACAGCTGGTATAAGTTATACATCTTCTTGTATATAGTGATATGGAGCATGCTGGTATAACCTGGGTATCTTCTGTATATAATTATATATGTACAGCTGGTATAAGTTATACATCTTCTTGTATATAGTGATATGGGGAATGCTGGTATAACCTGGGTATCTTCTGTATATAATTATATATGTACAGCTGGTATAAGTTATACATCTTCTTGTATATAGTGATATGGAGCATGCTGGTATAACCTGGGTATCTTCTGGATATAATTATATATGTACAGCTGGTATAAGTTATACATCTTCTTGTATATAGTGATATGGAGCATGCTGGTATAACCTGGGTATCTTCTGTATATAATTATATATGTACAGCTGGTATAAGTTATACATCTTCTTGTATATAGTGATATGGGGAATGCTGGTATAACCTGGGTATCTTCTGTATATAATTATATATGTACAGCTGGTATAAGTTATACAACTTCTTGTATATAGTGATATGGAGCATGCTGGTATAACCTGGGTATCTCCTGTATATAATTATATATGTACAGCTGGTATAAGTTATACATCTTCTTGTATATAGTGATATGGAGCATGCTGGTATAACCTGGGTATCTTCTGTATATAATTATATATGTACAGCTGGTATAAGTTATACATCTTCTTGTATATAGTGATATGGAGCATGCTGGTATAACCTGGGTATCTCCTGTATATAATTATATATGTACAGCTGGTATAAGTTATACATCTTCTTGTATATAGTGATATGGAGCATGCTGGTATAACCTGGGTATCTCCTGTATATAATTATATATGTACAGCTGGTATAAGTTATACATCTTCTTGTATATAGTAATATGGAGCATGCTGGTATAACCTGGGTATCTTCTGTATATAATTATATATGTACAGCTGGTATAAGTTATACATCTTCATCTATATAGTGATATGGAGCATGCTGGTATAACCTGGGTATCTTCTGTATATAATTATATATGTACAGCTGGTATAAGTTATACATCTTCTTGTATATAGTGATATGGAGCATGCTGGTATAGCCTGGGTATCTTCTGTATATAATTATATATGTACAGCTGGTATAAGTTATACATCCTCTTGTATATAGTGATATGGAGCATGCTGGTATAACCTGGGTATCTTCTGTATATAATTATATATGTACAGCTGGTATAAGTTATACATCTTCCTGTATATAGTGATATGGAGCATGCTGGTATAACCTGGGTATCTTCTGTATATAATTATATATGTACAGCTGGTATAAGTTATACATCTTCTTGTATATAGTGATATGGAGCATGCTGGTATAACCTGGGTATCTTCTGTATATAATTATATATGTACAGCTGGTATAAGTTATACATCTTCCTGTATATAGTGATATGGAGCATGCTGGTGTAACCTGGGTATCTTCTGTATATAATTATATATGTACAGCTGGTATAAGTTATACATCTTCTGGTATATAGTGATATGGAGCATGCTGGTATAACCTGGGTATCTTCTGTATATGATTATATATGTACAGCTGGTATAAGTTATACATCTTCTTGAATATAGTGATATGGAGCATGCTGGTATAACCTGGGTATATTCTGTATTTAATTATATATGTACAGCTGGTATAAGTTATACATCTTCTTGTATATAGTGATATGGAGCAGGCTGGTATAACCTGGGTATCTTCTGTATATAATTATATATGTACAGCTGGTATATTATACATCTTCTTGTATATAGTGATATGGAGCATGCTGGTATAACCTCGGTATCTTCTGTATATAATTATATATGTACAGCTGGTATAGGTTATACATCTTCTTGTATATAGTGATATGGGTCATGCTGGTATAACCTGGGTATCTTCTGTATATAATTATATATGTACAGCTGGTATAAGTTATACATCTTCTTGTATATAGTGATATGGAGCATGCTGGTATAACCTGGGTATCTTCTGTATATAATTATATAGGTACAGCTGGTATAAGTTATACATCTTCTTGTATATAGTGATATGGAGCATGCTGGTATAACCTGGGTATCTTCTGGATATAATTATATATGTACAGCTGGTATAAGTTATACATCTTCTTGAATATAGTGATATGGAGCATGCTGGTATAACCTGGGTATCTTCTGTATATAATTATATATGTACAGCTGGTATAAGTTATACATCTTCTTGTATATAGTGATATGGAGAATGCTTGTATAACCTGGGTATATTCTGTATATTATTATATATGTACAGCTGGTATAAGTTATACATCTTCTTGTCTATAGTGATATGGAGCATGCTGGTATAACCTGGGTATCTTCTGTATATAATTATATATGTACAGCTGATATAAGTTATACATCTTCTTGTATATAGTGATATGGAGCATGCTGGTATAACCTGGGTATCTTCTGTATATAATTATATATGTACAGCTGGTATAAGTTATACGTCTTCATCTATATAGTGATATGGAGCATGCTGGTATAACCTGGGTATCTCTTGTATATAATTATATATGTACAGCTGGTATAAGTTACACATCTTCTTGTATATAGTGATATGGAGCACGCTGGTATAACCTGGGTATCTTCTGTATATAATTATATATGTACAGCCGGTATAAGTTATACATCTTCTTGTATATAATGATATGGAGCACGCTGGTATAACCTGGGTATCTTCTGTATATAATTATATATGTGCAGCTGGTATAAGTTATACATCTTCTTGTATATAGTGATATGGAGCATGCTGGTATAACCTGCGTATCTTCTGTATATAATTATATATGTACAGCTGGTATAAGTTATACATCTTCTTGTATATAGTGATATGGAGCATGCTGGTATAACCTGGGTATCTTCTGTATATAGTTATATATGTACAGCTGGTATAAGTTATACATCTTCTTGTATATAGTGATATGGAGCATGCTGGTATAACCTGGGTCTCTTCTGTATATAATTATATATGTACAGCTGGTATAAGTTATACATCTTCTTGTATATAGTGATATGGAGCATGCTGGTATAACCTGGGTATCTTCTGTATATAATTATATATGTACAGCTGGTATAAGTTATACATCTTCCTGTATATAGTGATATGGAGCATGCTGGTATAACCTGGGAATCTTCTATATATAATTATATATGTACAGCTGGTATAAGTTATACATCTTCTTGTATATAGTGATATGGAGCATGCTGGTATAACCTGGGTATGCTCTGTATATAATTATATATGTACAGCTGGTATAAGTTATACATCTTCCTGTATATAGTGATATGGAGCATGCTGGTATAACCTGGGTAGAATCTGTATATAATTATATATGTACAGCTGGTATAAGTTATACATCTTCCTGTATATAGTGATATGGAGCATGCTGGTATAACCTGGGTATAATCTGTATATAATTATATATGTACAGCTGGTATAAGTTATACATCTTCCTGTATATAGTGATATGGAGCATGCTGGTATAACCTGGGTTTCTTCTGTATATAATTATATATGTACAACTGGTATAAGTTATACATCTTCTTGTATATAGTGATATGGAGCATGCTGGTATAACCTGGGTATCTTCTGTATATAATTATATATGTACAGCTGGTATAAGTTATACATCTTCTTGTATATAGTGATATGGAGCATGCTGGTATAACCTGGGTATCTTCTGTATATAATTATATATGTACAGCGGGTATAAGTTATACATCTTCTTGTATATAGTGATATGGAGCATGCTGGTATAACCTGGGTATCTTCTGTATATAATTATATATGTACAGCTGGTATAAGTTATACATCTTCTTGTATATAGTGATATGGAGCATGCTGGTATAACCTGGGTATTGTCTGTATATAATTATATATGTATAGCTGGTATAAGTTATACATCTTCTTGTATATAGTGATATGGAGCATGCTGGTATAACCTGGGTATCTTCTGTATATAATTATACATGTACAGCTGGTATAAGTTATACATCTTCTTGTATATAGTGATATGGAGCATGCTGGTATAACCTGGGTATCTTCTGTATATAATTATATATGTACAGCTGGTATAAGTTATACATCTTCTTGTATATAGTGATATGGAGCATGCTGGTATAACCTTGGTATCTTCTGTATATAATTATATATGTACAGCTGGTATAAGTTATACATCTTCTTGTATATAGTGATATGGAGCATGCTGGTATAACCTGGGTATAATCTGTATATAATTATATATGTACAGCTGGTATAAGTTATACATCTGCTTGTATATAGTGATATGGAGCATGCTGGTATAACCTGGGTATCTTCTGTATATAATTATATATGTACAGCTGGTATAAGTTATACATCTTCTTGTATATAGTGATATGGAGCATGCTGGTATAACCTGGGTATTGTCTGTATATAATTATATATGTATAGCTGGTATAAGTTATACATCTTCTTGTATATAGTGATATGGAGCATGCTGGTATAACCTGGGTATCTTCTGTATATAATTATACATGTACAGCTGGTATAAGTTATACATCTTCTTGTATATAGTGATATGGAGCATGCTGGTATAACCTGGGTATCTTCTGTATATAATTATATATGTACAGCTGGTATAAGTTATACATCTTCTTGTATATAGTGATATGGAGCATGCTGGTATAACCTTGGTATCTTCTGTATATAATTATATATGTACAGCTGGTATAAGTTATACATCTTCTTGTATATAGTGATATGGAGCATGCTGGTATAACCTGGGTATAATCTGTATATAATTATATATGTACAGCTGGTATAAGTTATACATCTGCTTGTATATAGTGATATGGAGCATGTTGGTATAACCTGGGTATCTTCTGTATATAATTATATATGTAGAGCTGGTATAGGTTATACATCTTCTTGTATATAGTGATATGGAGCATGCTGGTATAACCTGGGTATCTTCTGTATATAATTATATATGTACAGCTGGTATAAGTTATACATCTTCTTGTATATAGTGATATGGAGTATGCTGGTATAACCTGGGTATCTTCTGTATATAATTATATATGTACAGCTGGTATAAGTTATACATCTTCTTGTATATAGTGATATGGAGCATGCTGGTATAACCTGGGTATCTTCTGTATATAATTATATATGTACAGCTGGTATAAGTTACACATCTTCTTGTATATAGTGATATGGAGCATGCTGGTATAACCTGGGTATCTTCTGTATATAATTATATATGTACAGCTGGTATAAGTTATACGTCTTCATCTATATAGTGATATGGAGCATGCTGGTATAACCTGGGTATCTTCTGTATATAATTATATATGTACAGCTGGTATAAGTTATATATCTTCCTGTATATAGTGATATGGAGCATGCTGGTTTAACCTGGGTATCTTCTGTATATAATTACATATGTACAGCTGGTATAAGTTATACATCTTCCTGTATATAGTGATATGGAGCATGCTGGTATAACCTGGGTATCTTCTGTATATAATTATATATGTACAGCTGGTATAAGTTATACATCTTCTTGTATATAGTGATATGGAGCATGCTGATATAACCTGGGTATCTTCTGTATATAATTATATATGTACAGCTGGTATAAGTTATACATCTTCTTGTATATAGTGATATGGAGCATGCTGATTTAACCTGGGTATCTTCTGTATATAATTATATATGTACAGCTGGTATAAGTTATACATCTTCTTGTATATAGTGATATGGAGCATGCTGGTATAACCTGGGTATCTTCTGTATATAATTATATATGTACAGCTGGTATAAGGTATACATCTTCTTCTATATAGTGATATGAAGCATGCTGGTATAACCTGGGTATCATCTTCTTCTATATAGTGATATGAAGCATGCTGGTATAACCTGGGTATCTTCTGTATATAATTATATATGTACAGCTGGTATAAGTTATATATCTTCTTATATATAGTGATATGGAGCATGCTGGTATAACCTGGGTATCTTCTGTATATAATTATATATGTACAGCTGGTATAAGTTATACATCTTCCTGTATATAGTGATATGGAGCATGCTGGTATAACCTGGGTATCTTCTGTATATAATATATATGTACAGCTGGTATAAGTTATACATCTTCTTGTATATAGTGATATGGAGCATGCTGGTATAACCTGGGTATCTTCTGTATATAATTATATATGTACAGCTGGTATAAGGTATACATCTTCTTCTATATAGTGATATGAAGCATGCTGGTATAACCTGGGTATCTTCTGTATATAATTATATATGTACAGCTGGTATAAGTTATATATCTTCTTATATATAGTGATATGGAGCATGCTGGTATAACCTGGGTATCTTCTGTATATAATTATATATGTACAGCTGGTATAAGTTATACATCTTCTTGTATATAGTGATATGGAGCATGCTGGTATAACCTGGGTATCTTCTGTATATAATTATATATGTACAGCTGGTATAAGTTATACATCTTCTTGTATATAGTGATATGGAGCATGCTGGTATAACCTGGGTATCTTCTGTATATAATTATATATGTACAGCTGGTATAAGTTATACATCTTCTTGTATATAGTGATATGGAGCATGCTGGTATAACCTGGGTATCTTCTGTATATAATTATATATGTATAGCTGGTATAAGTTATACATCTTCTTGTATATAGTGATATGGAGCATGCTGGTATAACCTGGGTATCTTCTGTATATAATTATATATGTACAGCTGGTATAAGTTATACATCTTCTTGTATATAGTGATATGGAGCATGCTGGTATAACCTGGGTATCTTCTGTATATAATTATATATGTACAGCTGGTATAAGTTATACATCTTCTTGTATATAGTGATATGGAGCATGCTGGTATATCCTGGGTATCTTCTGTATATAATTATATATGTACAGCTGGTATATTATACATCTTCTTGTATATAGTGATATGGAGCATGCTGGTATAACCTGGGTATCTTCTGTATATAATTATATATGTACAGCTGGTATAAGTTATACATCTTCTTGTATATAGTGATATGGAGCATGCTGGTATAACCTGGGTATCTTCTGTATATAATTATATATGTACAGCTGGTATAAGTTATACATCTTCTTGTATATAGTGATATGTAGCATGCTGGTATAACCTGGGTATCTTCTGTATATAATTATATATGTACAGCTGATATAAGTTATACATCTTCTTGTATATAGTGATATGGAGCATGCTGGTATAACCTGGGTATCTTCTGTATATAATTATATATGTACAGCTGGTATAAGTTATACGTCTTCATCTATATAGTGATATGGAGCATGCTGGTATAACCTGGGTATCTCTTGTATATAATTATATATGTACAGCTGGTATAAGTTACACATCTTCTTGTATATAGTGATATGGAGCACGCTGGTATAACCTGGGTATCTTCTGTATATAATTATATATGTACAGCCGGTATAAGTTATACATCTTCTTGTATATAATGATATGGAGCACGCTGGTATAACCTGGGTATCTTCTGTATATAATTATATATGTACAGCTGGTATAAGTTATACATCTTCTTGTATATAGTGATATGTAGCATGCTGGTATAACCTGGGTATCTTCTGTATATAATTATATATGTGCAGCTGGTATAAGTTATACATCTTCTTGTATATAGTGATATGGAGCATGCTGGTATAACCTGCGTATCTTCTGTATATAATTATATATGTACAGCTGGTATAAGTTATACATCTTCTTGTATATAGTGATATGGAGCATGCTGGTATAACCTGGGTATCTTCTGTATATAGTTATATATGTACAGCTGGTATAAGTTATACATCTTCTTGTATATAGTGATATGGAGCATGCTGGTATAACCTGGGTATCTCCTGTATATAATTATATATGTACAGCTGGTATAAGTTATACATCTTCTTGTATGTAGTGATATGGAGCATGCTGGTATAACCTGGGTATCTTCTGTATATAATTATATATGTACAGCTGGTATAAGTTATACATCTTCTTGTATATAGTGATATGGAGCATGCTGGTATAACCTGGGTATCTTCTGTATATAATTATATATGTACAGCTGGTATAAGTTATACATCTTCCTGTATATAGTGATATGGAGCATGCTGGTATAACCTGGGAATCTTCTGTATATAATTATATATGTACAGCTGGTATAAGTTATACATCTTCTTGTATATAGTGATATGGAGCATGCTGGTATAACCTGGGTATGCTCTGTATATAATTATATATGTACAGCTGCTATAAGTTATACATCTTCCTGTATATAGTGATATGGAGCATGCTGGTATAACCTGGGTATAATCTGTATATAATTATATATGTACAGCTGGTATAAGTTATACATCTTCCTGTATATAGTGATATGGAGCATGCTGGTATAACCTGGGTATAATCTGTATATAATTATATATGTACAGCTGGTATAAGTTATACATCTTCCTGTATATAGTGATATGGAGCATGCTGGTATAACCTGGGTTTCTTCTGTATATAATTATATATGTACAGCTGGTATAAGTTATACATCTTCTTGTATATAGTGATATGGAGCATGCTGGTATAACCTGGGTATTGTCTGTATATAATTATATATGTATAGCTGGTATAAGTTATACATCTTCTTGTATATAGTGATATGGAGCATGCTGGTATAACCTGGGTATCTTCTGTATATAATTATACATGTACAGCTGGTATAAGTTATACATCTTCTTGTATATAGTGATATGGAGCATGCTGGTATAACCTGGGTATCTTCTGTATATAATTATATATGTACAGCTGGTATAAGTTATACATCTTCTTGTATATAGTGATATGGAGCATGCTGGTATAACCTTGGTATCTTCTGTATATAATTATATATGTACAGCTGGTATAAGTTATACATCTTCTTGTATATAGTGATATGGAGCATGCTGGTATAACCTGGGTATAATCTGTATATAATTATATATGTACAGCTGGTATAAGTTATACATCTGCTTGTATATAGTGATATGGAGCATGCTGGTATAACCTGGGTATCTTCTGTATATAATTATATATGTAGAGCTGGTATAGGTTATACATCTTCTTGTATATAGTGATATGGAGTATGCTGGTATAACCTGGGTATCTTCTGTATATAATTATATATGTACAGCTGGTATAAGTTATACATCTTCTTGTATATAGTGATATGGAGTATGCTGGTATAACCTGGGTATCTTCTGTATATAATTATATATGTACAGCTGGTATAAGTTATACATCTTCTTGTATATAGTGATATGGAGCATGCTGGTATAACCTGGGTATCTTCTGTATATAATTATATATGTACAGCTGGTATAAGTTACACATCTTCTTGTATATAGTGATATGGAGCATGCTGGTATAACCTGGGTATCTTCTGTATATAATTATATATGTACAGCTGGTATAAGTTATACGTCTTCATCTATATAGTGATATGGAGCATGCTGGTATAACCTGGGTATCTTCTGTATATAATTATATATGTACAGCTGGTATAAGTTATATATCTTCCTGTATATAGTGATATGGAGCATGCTGGTTTAACCTGGGTATCTTCTGTATATAATTACATATGTACAGCTGGTATAAGTTATACATCTTCCTGTATATAGTGATATGGAGCATGCTGGTATAACCTGGGTATCTTCTGTATATAATTATATATGTACAGCTGGTATAAGTTATACATCTTCTTGTATATAGTGATATGGAGCATGCTGATATAACCTGGGTATCTTCTGTATATAATTATATATGTACAGCTGGTATAAGTTATACATCTTCTTGTATATAGTGATATGGAGCATGCTGATTTAACCTGGGTATCTTCTGTATATAATTATATATGTACAGCTGGTATAAGTTATACATCTTCTTGTATATAGTGATATGGAGCATGCTGGTATAACCTGGGTATCTCCTGTATATAATTATATATGTACAGCTGGTATAAGTTATACATCTTCCTGTATATAGTGATATGGAGCATGCTGGTATAACCCGGGCATCTTCTGTATATAATTATATATGTACAGCTGGTATAAGTTATACATCTTCCTGTATATAGTGATATGGAGCATGCTGGTATAACCTGGGTATCTCCTGTATATAATTATATATGTACAGCTGGTATAAGTTATACATCTTCTTGTATATAGTGATATGGAGCATGCTGGTATAACCTGGGTATCTTCTTTATATAATATATATGTACAGCTGGTATAAGTTATACATCTTCTTGTATATAGTGATATGGAGCATGCTGGTATAACCTGGGTATCTTCTGTATATAATTATATATGTACAGCTGGTATAAGGTATACATCTTCTTCTATATAGTGATATGAAGCATGCTGGTATAACCTGGGTATCTTCTGTATATAATTATATATGTACAGCTGGTATAAGTTATATATCTTCTTATATATAGTGATATGGAGCATGCTGGTATAACCTGGGTATCTTCTGTATATAATTATATATGTACAGCTGGTATAAGTTATACATCTTCTTGTATATAGTGATATGGAGCATGCTGGTATAACCTGGGTATCTTCTGTATATAATTATATATGTACAGCTGGTATAAGTTATACATCTTCTTGTATATAGTGATATGGAGCATGCTGGTATAACCTGGGTATCTTCTGTATATAATTATATATGTGCAGCTGGTATAAGTTATACATCTTCTTGTATATAGTGATATGGAGCATGCTGGTATAACCTGGGTATCTTCTGTATATAATTATATATGTACAGCTGGTATAAGTTATACATCTTCTTGTATATAGTGATATGGAGCATGCTGGTATAACCTGGGTTTCTTCTGTATATAATTATATATGTACAGCTGGTATAAGTTATACATCTTCTTGTATATAGTGATATGGAGCATGCTGGTATAACCTGGGTATCTTCTGTATATAATTATATATGTACAGCTGGTATAAGTTATACATCTTCTTGTATATAGTGATATGGAGCATGCTGGTATATCCTGGGTATCTTCTGTATATAATTATATATGTACAGCTGGTATATTATACATCTTCTTGTATATAGTGATATGGAGCATGCTGGTATAACCTGGGTATCTTCTGTATATAATTATATATGTACAGCTGGTATAAGTTATACATCTTCTTGTATATAGTGATATGGAGAATGCTTGTATAACCTGGGTATATTCTGTATATTATTATATATGTACAGCTGGTATAAGTTATACATCTTCTTGTCTATAGTGATATGGAGCATGCTGGTATAACCTGGGTATCTTCTGTATATAATTATATATGTACAGCTGATATAAGTTATACATCTTCTTGTATATAGTGATATGGAGCATGCTGGTATAACCTGGGTATCTTCTGTATATAATTATATATGTACAGCTGGTATAAGTTATACGTCTTCATCTATATAGTGATATGGAGCATGCTGGTATAACCTGGGTATCTCTTGTATATAATTATATATGTACAGCTGGTATAAGTTACACATCTTCTTGTATATAGTGATATGGAGCACGCTGGTATAACCTGGGTATCTTCTGTATATAATTATATATGTACAGCCGGTATAAGTTATACATCTTCTTGTATATAATGATATGGAGCACGCTGGTATAACCTGGGTATCTTCTGTATATAATTATATATGTGCAGCTGGTATAAGTTATACATCTTCTTGTATATAGTGATATGGAGCATGCTGGTATAACCTGCGTATCTTCTGTATATAATTATATATGTACAGCTGGTATAAGTTATACATCTTCTTGTATATAGTGATATGGAGCATGCTGGTATAACCTGGGTATCTTCTGTATATAGTTATATATGTACAGCTGGTATAAGTTATACATCTTCTTGTATATAGTGATATGGAGCATGCTGGTATAACCTGGGTCTCTTCTGTATATAATTATATATGTACAGCTGGTATAAGTTATACATCTTCTTGTATATAGTGATATGGAGCATGCTGGTATAACCTGGGTATCTTCTGTATATAATTATATATGTACAGCTGGTATAAGTTATACATCTTCCTGTATATAGTGATATGGAGCATGCTGGTATAACCTGGGAATCTTCTGTATATAATTATATATGTACAGCTGGTATAAGTTATACATCTTCTTGTATATAGTGATATGGAGCATGCTGGTATAACCTGGGTATGCTCTGTATATAATTATATATGTACAGCTGGTATAAGTTATACATCTTCCTGTATATAGTGATATGGAGCATGCTGGTATAACCTGGGTATAATCTGTATATAATTATATATGTACAGCTGGTATAAGTTATACATCTTCCTGTATATAGTGATATGGAGCATGCTGGTATAACCTGGGTTTCTTCTGTATATAATTATATATGTACAACTGGTATAAGTTATACATCTTCTTGTATATAGTGATATGGAGCATGCTGGTATAACCTGGGTATCTTCTGTATATAATTATATATGTACAGCTGGTATAAGTTATACATCTTCTTGTATATAGTGATATGGAGCATGCTGGTATAACCTGGGTATCTTCTGTATATAATTATATATGTACAGCGGGTATAAGTTATACATCTTCTTGTATATAGTGATATGGAGCATGCTGGTATAACCTGGGTATCTTCTGTATATAATTATATATGTACAGCTGGTATAAGTTATACATCTTCTTGTATATAGTGATATGGAGCATGCTGGTATAACCTGGGTATTGTCTGTATATAATTATATATGTATAGCTGGTATAAGTTATACATCTTCTTGTATATAGTGATATGGAGCATGCTGGTATAACCTGGGTATCTTCTGTATATAATTATACATGTACAGCTGGTATAAGTTATACATCTTCTTGTATATAGTGATATGGAGCATGCTGGTATAACCTGGGTATCTTCTGTATATAATTATATATGTACAGCTGGTATAAGTTATACATCTTCTTGTATATAGTGATATGGAGCATGCTGGTATAACCTTGGTATCTTCTGTATATAATTATATATGTACAGCTGGTATAAGTTATACATCTTCTTGTATATAGTGATATGGAGCATGCTGGTATAACCTGGGTATAATCTGTATATAATTATATATGTACAGCTGGTATAAGTTATACATCTGCTTGTATATAGTGATATGGAGCATGCTGGTATAACCTGGGTATCTTCTGTATATAATTATATATGTACAGCTGGTATAAGTTATACGTCTTCTTGTATATAGTGATATGGAGCATGCTGGTATAACCTGGGTATTGTCTGTATATAATTATATATGTATAGCTGGTATAAGTTATACATCTTCTTGTATATAGTGATATGGAGCATGCTGGTATAACCTGGGTATCTTCTGTATATAATTATACATGTACAGCTGGTATAAGTTATACATCTTCTTGTATATAGTGATATGGAGCATGCTGGTATAACCTGGGTATCTTCTGTATATAATTATATATGTACAGCTGGTATAAGTTATACATCTTCTTGTATATAGTGATATGGAGCATGCTGGTATAACCTTGGTATCTTCTGTATATAATTATATATGTACAGCTGGTATAAGTTATACATCTTCTTGTATATAGTGATATGGAGCATGCTGGTATAACCTGGGTATAATCTGTATATAATTATATATGTACAGCTGGTATAAGTTATACATCTGCTTGTATATAGTGATATGGAGCATGCTGGTATAACCTGGGTATCTTCTGTATATAATTATATATGTAGAGCTGGTATAGGTTATACATCTTCTTGTATATAGTGATATGGAGCATGCTGGTATAACCTGGGTATCTTCTGTATATAATTATATATGTACAGCTGGTATAAGTTATACATCTTCTTGTATATAGTGATATGGAGTATGCTGGTATAACCTGGGTATCTTCTGTATATAATTATATATGTACAGCTGGTATAAGTTATACATCTTCTTGTATATAGTGATATGGAGCATGCTGGTATAACCTGGGTATCTTCTGTATATAATTATATATGTACAGCTGGTATAAGTTACACATCTTCTTGTATATAGTGATATGGAGCATGCTGGTATAACCTGGGTATCTTCTGTATATAATTATATATGTACAGCTGGTATAAGTTATACGTCTTCATCTATATAGTGATATGGAGCATGCTGGTATAACCTGGGTATCTTCTGTATATAATTATATATGTACAGCTGGTATAAGTTATATATCTTCCTGTATATAGTGATATGGAGCATGCTGGTTTAACCTGGGTATCTTCTGTATATAATTACATATGTACAGCTGGTATAAGTTATACATCTTCCTGTATATAGTGATATGGAGCATGCTGGTATAACCTGGGTATCTTCTGTATATAATTATATATGTACAGCTGGTATAAGTTATACATCTTCTTGTATATAGTGATATGGAGCATGCTGATATAACCTGGGTATCTTCTGTATATAATTATATATGTACAGCTGGTATAAGTTATACATCTTCTTGTATATAGTGATATGGAGCATGCTGATTTAACCTGGGTATCTTCTGTATATAATTATATATGTACAGCTGGTATAAGTTATACATCTTCTTGTATATAGTGATATGGAGCATGCTGGTATAACCTGGGTATCTCCTGTATATAATTATATATGTACAGCTGGTATAAGTTATACATCTTCCTGTATATAGTGATATGGAGCATGCTGGTATAACCTGGGTATCTTCTGTATATAATATATATGTACAGCTGGTATAAGTTATACATCTTCTTGTATATAGTGATATGGAGCATGCTGGTATAACCTGGGTATCTTCTGTATATAATTATATATGTACAGCTGGTATAAGGTATACATCTTCTTCTATATAGTGATATGAAGCATGCTGGTATAACCTGGGTATCTTCTGTATATAATTATATATGTACAGCTGGTATAAGTTATATATCTTCTTATATATAGTGATATGGAGCATGCTGGTATAACCTGGGTATCTTCTGTATATAATTATATATGTACAGCTGGTATAAGTTATACATCTTCTTGTATATAGTGATATGGAGCATGCTGGTATAACCTGGGTATCTTCTGTATATAATTATATATGTACAGCTGGTATAAGTTATACATCTTCTTGTATATAGTGATATGGAGCATGCTGGTATAACCTGGGTATCTTCTGTATATAATTATATATGTACAGCTGGTATAAGTTATACATCTTCTTGTATATAGTGATATGGAGCATGCTGGTATAACCTGGGTATCTTCTGTATATAATTATATATGTATAGCTGGTATAAGTTATACATCTTCTTGTATATAGTGATATGGAGCATGCTGGTATAACCTGGGTATCTTCTGTATATAATTATATATGTACAGCTGGTATAAGTTATACATCTTCTTGTATATAGTGATATGGAGCATGCTGGTATAACCTGGGTATCTTCTGTATATAATTATATATGTACAGCTGGTATAAGTTATACATCTTCTTGTATATAGTGATATGGAGCATGCTGGTATATCCTGGGTATCTTCTGTATATAATTATATATGTACAGCTGGTATATTATACATCTTCTTGTATATAGTGATATGGAGCATGCTGGTATAACCTGGGTATCTTCTGTATATAATTATATATGTACAGCTGGTATAAGTTATACATCTTCTTGTATATAGTGATATGGAGCATGCTGGTATAACCTGGGTATCTTCTGTATATAATTATATATGTACAGCTGGTATAAGTTATACATCTTCTTGTATATAGTGATATGTAGCATGCTGGTATAACCTGGGTATCTTCTGTATATAATTATATATGTACAGCTGATATAAGTTATACATCTTCTTGTATATAGTGATATGGAGCATGCTGGTATAACCTGGGTATCTTCTGTATATAATTATATATGTACAGCTGGTATAAGTTATACGTCTTCATCTATATAGTGATATGGAGCATGCTGGTATAACCTGGGTATCTCTTGTATATAATTATATATGTACAGCTGGTATAAGTTACACATCTTCTTGTATATAGTGATATGGAGCACGCTGGTATAACCTGGGTATCTTCTGTATATAATTATATATGTACAGCCGGTATAAGTTATACATCTTCTTGTATATAATGATATGGAGCACGCTGGTATAACCTGGGTATCTTCTGTATATAATTATATATGTGCAGCTGGTATAAGTTATACATCTTCTTGTATATAGTGATATGGAGCATGCTGGTATAACCTGCGTATCTTCTGTATATAATTATATATGTACAGCTGGTATAAGTTATACATCTTCTTGTATATAGTGATATGGAGCATGCTGGTATAACCTGGGTATCTTCTGTATATAGTTATATATGTACAGCTGGTATAAGTTATACATCTTCTTGTATATAGTGATATGGAGCATGCTGGTATAACCTGGGTATCTTCTGTATATAATTATATATGTACAGCTGGTATAAGTTATACATCTTCCTGTATATAGTGATATGGAGCATGCTGGTATAACCTGGGAATCTTCTGTATATAATTATATATGTACAGCTGGTATAAGTTATACATCTTCTTGTATATAGTGATATGGAGCATGCTGGTATAACCTGGGTATGCTCTGTATATAATTATATATGTACAGCTGCTATAAGTTATACATCTTCCTGTATATAGTGATATGGAGCATGCTGGTATAACCTGGGTATAATCTGTATATAATTATATATGTACAGCTGGTATAAGTTATACATCTTCCTGTATATAGTGATATGGAGCATGCTGGTATAACCTGGGTATAATCTGTATATAATTATATATGTACAGCTGGTATAAGTTATACATCTTCCTGTATATAGTGATATGGAGCATGCTGGTATAACCTGGGTTTCTTCTGTATATAATTATATATGTACAGCTGGTATAAGTTATACATCTTCTTGTATATAGTGATATGGAGCATGCTGGTATAACCTGGGTATTGTCTGTATATAATTATATATGTATAGCTGGTATAAGTTATACATCTTCTTGTATATAGTGATATGGAGCATGCTGGTATAACCTGGGTATCTTCTGTATATAATTATACATGTACAGCTGGTATAAGTTATACATCTTCTTGTATATAGTGATATGGAGCATGCTGGTATAACCTGGGTATCTTCTGTATATAATTATATATGTACAGCTGGTATAAGTTATACATCTTCTTGTATATAGTGATATGGAGCATGCTGGTATAACCTTGGTATCTTCTGTATATAATTATATATGTACAGCTGGTATAAGTTATACATCTTCTTGTATATAGTGATATGGAGCATGCTGGTATAACCTGGGTATAATCTGTATATAATTATATATGTACAGCTGGTATAAGTTATACATCTGCTTGTATATAGTGATATGGAGCATGCTGGTATAACCTGGGTATCTTCTGTATATAATTATATATGTAGAGCTGGTATAGGTTATACATCTTCTTGTATATAGTGATATGGAGTATGCTGGTATAACCTGGGTATCTTCTGTATATAATTATATATGTACAGCTGGTATAAGTTATACATCTTCTTGTATATAGTGATATGGAGTATGCTGGTATAACCTGGGTATCTTCTGTATATAATTATATATGTACAGCTGGTATAAGTTATACATCTTCTTGTATATAGTGATATGGAGCATGCTGGTATAACCTGGGTATCTTCTGTATATAATTATATATGTACAGCTGGTATAAGTTACACATCTTCTTGTATATAGTGATATGGAGCATGCTGGTATAACCTGGGTATCTTCTGTATATAATTATATATGTACAGCTGGTATAAGTTATACGTCTTCATCTATATAGTGATATGGAGCATGCTGGTATAACCTGGGTATCTTCTGTATATAATTATATATGTACAGCTGGTATAAGTTATATATCTTCCTGTATATAGTGATATGGAGCATGCTGGTTTAACCTGGGTATCTTCTGTATATAATTACATATGTACAGCTGGTATAAGTTATACATCTTCCTGTATATAGTGATATGGAGCATGCTGGTATAACCTGGGTATCTTCTGTATATAATTATATATGTACAGCTGGTATAAGTTATACATCTTCTTGTATATAGTGATATGGAGCATGCTGATATAACCTGGGTATCTTCTGTATATAATTATATATGTACAGCTGGTATAAGTTATACATCTTCTTGTATATAGTGATATGGAGCATGCTGATTTAACCTGGGTATCTTCTGTATATAATTATATATGTACAGCTGGTATAAGTTATACATCTTCTTGTATATAGTGATATGGAGCATGCTGGTATAACCTGGGTATCTCCTGTATATAATTATATATGTACAGCTGGTATAAGTTATACATCTTCCTGTATATAGTGATATGGAGCATGCTGGTATAACCCGGGCATCTTCTGTATATAATTATATATGTACAGCTGGTATAAGTTATACATCTTCCTGTATATAGTGATATGGAGCATGCTGGTATAACCTGGGTATCTCCTGTATATAATTATATATGTACAGCTGGTATAAGTTATACATCTTCTTGTATATAGTGATATGGAGCATGCTGGTATAACCTGGGTATCTTCTGTATATAATATATATGTACAGCTGGTATAAGTTATACATCTTCTTGTATATAGTGATATGGAGCATGCTGGTATAACCTGGGTATCTTCTGTATATAATTATATATGTACAGCTGGTATAAGGTATACATCTTCTTCTATATAGTGATATGAAGCATGCTGGTATAACCTGGGTATCTTCTGTATATAATTATATATGTACAGCTGGTATAAGTTATATATCTTCTTATATATAGTGATATGGAGCATGCTGGTATAACCTGGGTATCTTCTGTATATAATTATATATGTACAGCTGGTATAAGTTATACATCTTCTTGTATATAGTGATATGGAGCATGCTGGTATAACCTGGGTATCTTCTGTATATAATTATATATGTACAGCTGGTATAAGTTATACATCTTCTTGTATATAGTGATATGGAGCATGCTGGTATAACCTGGGTATCTTCTGTATATAATTATATATGTACAGCTGGTATAAGTTATACATCTTCTTGTATATAGTGATATGGAGCATGCTGGTATAACCTGGGTATCTTCTGTATATAATTATATATGTACAGCTGGTATAAGTTATACATCTTCTTGTATATAGTGATATGGAGCATGCTGGTATAACCTGGGTTTCTTCTGTATATAATTATATATGTACAGCTGGTATAAGTTATACATCTTCTTGTATATAGTGATATGGAGCATGCTGGTATAACCTGGGTATCTTCTGTATATAATTATATATGTACAGCTGGTATAAGTTATACATCTTCTTGTATATAGTGATATGGAGCATGCTGGTATATCCTGGGTATCTTCTGTATATAATTATATATGTACAGCTGGTATATTATACATCTTCTTGTATATAGTGATATGGAGCATGCTGGTATAACCTGGGTATCTTCTGTATATAATTATATATGTACAGCTGGTATAAGTTATACATCTTCTTGTATATAGTGATATGGAGCATGCTGGTATAACCTGGGTATCTTCTGTATATAATTATATATGTACAGCTGGTATAAGTTATACATCTTCTTGTATATAGTGATATGTAGCATGCTGGTATAACCTGGGTATCTTCTGTATATAATTATATATGTACAGCTGGTATAAGTTATACGTCTTCTTGTATATAGTGATATGGAGCATGCTGGTATAACCTGGGTATCTTCTGTATATAATTATATATGTACAGCTGGTATAAGTTATACGTCTTCATCTATATAGTGATATGGAGCATGCTGGTATAACCTGGGTATCTCTTGTATATAATTATATATGTACAGCTGGTATAAGTTACACATCTTCTTGTATATAGTGATATGGAGCACGCTGGTATAACCTGGGTATCTTCTGTATATAATTATATATGTACAGCCGGTATAAGTTATACATCTTCTTGTATATAATGATATGGAGCACGCTGGTATAACCTGGGTATCTTCTGTATATAATTATATATGTGCAGCTGGTATAAGTTATACATCTTCTTGTATATAGTGATATGGAGCATGCTGGTATAACCTGCGTATCTTCTGTATATAATTATATATGTACAGCTGGTATAAGTTATACATCTTCTTGTATATAGTGATATGGAGCATGCTGGTATAACCTGGGTATCTTCTGTATATAGTTATATATGTACAGCTGGTATAAGTTATACATCTTCTTGTATATAGTGATATGGAGCATGCTGGTATAACCTGGGTCTCTTCTGTATATAATTATATATGTACAGCTGGTATAAGTTATACATCTTCTTGTATATAGTGATATGGAGCATGCTGGTATAACCTGGGTATCTTCTGTATATAATTATATATGTACAGCTGGTATAAGTTATACATCTTCTTGTATATAGTGATATGGAGCATGCTGGTATAACCTGGGTATCTTCTGTATATAATTATATATGTATAGCTGGTATAAGTTATACATCTTCTTGTATATAGTGATATGGAGCATGCTGGTATAACCTGGGTATCTTCTGTATATAATTATATATGTACAGCTGGTATAAGTTATACATCTTCTTGTATATAGTGATATGGAGCATGCTGGTATAACCTGGGTATCTTCTGTATATAATTATATATGTACAGCTGGTATAAGTTATACATCTTCTTGTATATAGTGATATGGAGCATGCTGGTATATCCTGGGTATCTTCTGTATATAATTATATATGTACAGCTGGTATATTATACATCTTCTTGTATATAGTGATATGGAGCATGCTGGTATAACCTGGGTATCTTCTGTATATAATTATATATGTACAGCTGGTATAAGTTATACATCTTCTTGTATATAGTGATATGGAGCATGCTGGTATAACCTGGGTATCTTCTGTATATAATTATATATGTACAGCTGGTATAAGTTATACATCTTCTTGTATATAGTGATATGTAGCATGCTGGTATAACCTGGGTATCTTCTGTATATAATTATATATGTACAGCTGATATAAGTTATACATCTTCTTGTATATAGTGATATGGGAGCATGCTGGTATAACCTGGGTATCTTCTGTATATAATTATATATGTACAGCTGGTATAAGTTATACGTCTTCATCTATATAGTGATATGGAGCATGCTGGTATAACCTGGGTATCTCTTGTATATAATTATATATGTACAGCTGGTATAAGTTACACATCTTCTTGTATATAGTGATATGGAGCACGCTGGTATAACCTGGGTATCTTCTGTATATAATTATATATGTACAGCCGGTATAAGTTATACATCTTCTTGTATATAATGATATGGAGCACGCTGGTATAACCTGGGTATCTTCTGTATATAATTATATATGTGCAGCTGGTATAAGTTATACATCTTCTTGTATATAGTGATATGGAGCATGCTGGTATAACCTGCGTATCTTCTGTATATAATTATATATGTACAGCTGGTATAAGTTATACATCTTCTTGTATATAGTGATATGGAGCATGCTGGTATAACCTGGGTATCTTCTGTATATAGTTATATATGTACAGCTGGTATAAGTTATACATCTTCTTGTATATAGTGATATGGAGCATGCTGGTATAACCTGGGTATCTTCTGTATATAATTATATATGTACAGCTGGTATAAGTTATACATCTTCCTGTATATAGTGATATGGAGCATGCTGGTATAACCTGGGAATCTTCTGTATATAATTATATATGTACAGCTGGTATAAGTTATACATCTTCTTGTATATAGTGATATGGAGCATGCTGGTATAACCTGGGTATGCTCTGTATATAATTATATATGTACAGCTGCTATAAGTTATACATCTTCCTGTATATAGTGATATGGAGCATGCTGGTATAACCTGGGTATAATCTGTATATAATTATATATGTACAGCTGGTATAAGTTATACATCTTCCTGTATATAGTGATATGGAGCATGCTGGTATAACCTGGGTATAATCTGTATATAATTATATATGTACAGCTGGTATAAGTTATACATCTTCCTGTATATAGTGATATGGAGCATGCTGGTATAACCTGGGTTTCTTCTGTATATAATTATATATGTACAGCTGGTATAAGTTATACATCTTCTTGTATATAGTGATATGGAGCATGCTGGTATAACCTGGGTATTGTCTGTATATAATTATATATGTATAGCTGGTATAAGTTATACATCTTCTTGTATATAGTGATATGGAGCATGCTGGTATAACCTGGGTATCTTCTGTATATAATTATACATGTACAGCTGGTATAAGTTATACATCTTCTTGTATATAGTGATATGGAGCATGCTGGTATAACCTGGGTATCTTCTGTATATAATTATATATGTACAGCTGGTATAAGTTATACATCTTCTTGTATATAGTGATATGGAGCATGCTGGTATAACCTTGGTATCTTCTGTATATAATTATATATGTACAGCTGGTATAAGTTATACATCTTCTTGTATATAGTGATATGGAGCATGCTGGTATAACCTGGGTATAATCTGTATATAATTATATATGTACAGCTGGTATAAGTTATACATCTGCTTGTATATAGTGATATGGAGCATGCTGGTATAACCTGGGTATCTTCTGTATATAATTATATATGTAGAGCTGGTATAGGTTATACATCTTCTTGTATATAGTGATATGGAGTATGCTGGTATAACCTGGGTATCTTCTGTATATAATTATATATGTACAGCTGGTATAAGTTATACATCTTCTTGTATATAGTGATATGGAGTATGCTGGTATAACCTGGGTATCTTCTGTATATAATTATATATGTACAGCTGGTATAAGTTATACATCTTCTTGTATATAGTGATATGGAGCATGCTGGTATAACCTGGGTATCTTCTGTATATAATTATATATGTACAGCTGGTATAAGTTACACATCTTCTTGTATATAGTGATATGGAGCATGCTGGTATAACCTGGGTATCTTCTGTATATAATTATATATGTACAGCTGGTATAAGTTATACGTCTTCATCTATATAGTGATATGGAGCATGCTGGTATAACCTGGGTATCTTCTGTATATAATTATATATGTACAGCTGGTATAAGTTATATATCTTCCTGTATATAGTGATATGGAGCATGCTGGTTTAACCTGGGTATCTTCTGTATATAATTACATATGTACAGCTGGTATAAGTTATACATCTTCCTGTATATAGTGATATGGAGCATGCTGGTATAACCTGGGTATCTTCTGTATATAATTATATATGTACAGCTGGTATAAGTTATACATCTTCTTGTATATAGTGATATGGAGCATGCTGATATAACCTGGGTATCTTCTGTATATAATTATATATGTACAGCTGGTATAAGTTATACATCTTCTTGTATATAGTGATATGGAGCATGCTGATTTAACCTGGGTATCTTCTGTATATAATTATATATGTACAGCTGGTATAAGTTATACATCTTCTTGTATATAGTGATATGGAGCATGCTGGTATAACCTGGGTATCTCCTGTATATAATTATATATGTACAGCTGGTATAAGTTATACATCTTCCTGTATATAGTGATATGGAGCATGCTGGTATAACCCGGGCATCTTCTGTATATAATTATATATGTACAGCTGGTATAAGTTATACATCTTCCTGTATATAGTGATATGGAGCATGCTGGTATAACCTGGGTATCTCCTGTATATAATTATATATGTACAGCTGGTATAAGTTATACATCTTCTTGTATATAGTGATATGGAGCATGCTGGTATAACCTGGGTATCTTCTGTATATAATATATATGTACAGCTGGTATAAGTTATACATCTTCTTGTATATAGTGATATGGAGCATGCTGGTATAACCTGGGTATCTTCTGTATATAATTATATATGTACAGCTGGTATAAGGTATACATCTTCTTCTATATAGTGATATGAAGCATGCTGGTATAACCTGGGTATCTTCTGTATATAATTATATATGTACAGCTGGTATAAGTTATATATCTTCTTATATATAGTGATATGGAGCATGCTGGTATAACCTGGGTATCTTCTGTATATAATTATATATGTACAGCTGGTATAAGTTATACATCTTCTTGTATATAGTGATATGGAGCATGCTGGTATAACCTGGGTATCTTCTGTATATAATTATATATGTACAGCTGGTATAAGTTATACATCTTCTTGTATATAGTGATATGGAGCATGCTGGTATAACCTGGGTATCTTCTGTATATAATTATATATGTACAGCTGGTATAAGTTATACATCTTCTTGTATATAGTGATATGGAGCATGCTGGTATAACCTGGGTATCTTCTGTATATAATTATATATGTACAGCTGGTATAAGTTATACATCTTCTTGTATATAGTGATATGGAGCATGCTGGTATAACCTGGGTTTCTTCTGTATATAATTATATATGTACAGCTGGTATAAGTTATACATCTTCTTGTATATAGTGATATGGAGCATGCTGGTATAACCTGGGTATCTTCTGTATATAATTATATATGTACAGCTGGTATAAGTTATACATCTTCTTGTATATAGTGATATGGAGCATGCTGGTATATCCTGGGTATCTTCTGTATATAATTATATATGTACAGCTGGTATATTATACATCTTCTTGTATATAGTGATATGGAGCATGCTGGTATAACCTGGGTATCTTCTGTATATAATTATATATGTACAGCTGGTATAAGTTATACATCTTCTTGTATATAGTGATATGGAGCATGCTGGTATAACCTGGGTATCTTCTGTATATAATTATATATGTACAGCTGGTATAAGTTATACATCTTCTTGTATATAGTGATATGTAGCATGCTGGTATAACCTGGGTATCTTCTGTATATAATTATATATGTACAGCTGGTATAAGTTATACGTCTTCTTGTATATAGTGATATGGAGCATGCTGGTATAACCTGGGTATCTTCTGTATATAATTATATATGTACAGCTGGTATAAGTTATACGTCTTCATCTATATAGTGATATGGAGCATGCTGGTATAACCTGGGTATCTCTTGTATATAATTATATATGTACAGCTGGTATAAGTTACACATCTTCTTGTATATAGTGATATGGAGCACGCTGGTATAACCTGGGTATCTTCTGTATATAATTATATATGTACAGCCGGTATAAGTTATACATCTTCTTGTATATAATGATATGGAGCACGCTGGTATAACCTGGGTATCTTCTGTATATAATTATATATGTGCAGCTGGTATAAGTTATACATCTTCTTGTATATAGTGATATGGAGCATGCTGGTATAACCTGCGTATCTTCTGTATATAATTATATATGTACAGCTGGTATAAGTTATACATCTTCTTGTATATAGTGATATGGAGCATGCTGGTATAACCTGGGTATCTTCTGTATATAGTTATATATGTACAGCTGGTATAAGTTATACATCTTCTTGTATATAGTGATATGGAGCATGCTGGTATAACCTGGGTCTCTTCTGTATATAATTATATATGTACAGCTGGTATAAGTTATACATCTTCTTGTATATAGTGATATGGAGCATGCTGGTATAACCTGGGTATCTTCTGTATATAATTATATATGTACAGCTGGTATAAGTTATACATCTTCCTGTATATAGTGATATGGAGCATGCTGGTATAACCTGGGAATCTTCTGTATATAATTATATATGTACAGCTGGTATAAGTTATACATCTTCTTGTATATAGTGATATGGAGCATGCTGGTATAACCTGGGTATGCTCTGTATATAATTATATATGTACAGCTGCTATAAGTTATACATCTTCCTGTATATAGTGATATGGAGCATGCTGGTATAACCTGGGTATAATCTGTATATAATTATATATGTACAGCTGGTATAAGTTATACATCTTCCTGTATATAGTGATATGGAGCATGCTGGTATAACCTGGGTATAATCTGTATATAATTATATATGTACAGCTGGTATAAGTTATACATCTTCCTGTATATAGTGATATGGAGCATGCTGGTATAACCTGGGTTTCTCTGTATATAATTATATATGTACAGCTGGTATAAGTTATACATCTTCTTGTATATAGTGATATGGAGCATGCTGGTATAACCTGGGTATCTTCTGTATATAATTATATATGTACAGCTGGTATAAGTTATACATCTTCTTGTATATAGTGATATGGAGCATGCTGGTATAACCTGGGTATCTTCTGTATATAATTATATATGTACAGCTGGTATAAGTTATACATCTTCTTGTATATAGTGATATGGAGCATGCTGGTATAACCTGGTATCTTCTGTATATAATTATATATGTACAGCTGGTATAAGTTATACATCTTCTTGTATATAGTGATATGGAGCATGCTGGTATAACCTGGGTATAATCTGTATATAATTATATATGTACAGCTGGTATAAGTTATACATCTGCTTGTATATAGTGATATGGAGCATGCTGGTATAACCTGGGTATCTTCTGTATATAATTATATATGTAGAGCTGGTATAGGTTATACATCTTCTTGTATATAGTGATATGGAGCATGCTGGTATAACCTGGGTATCTTCTGTATATAATTATATATGTACAGCTGGTATAAGTTATACATCTTCTTGTATATAGTGATATGGAGTATGCTGGTATAACCTGGGTATCTTCTTTATATAATTATATATGTACAGCTGGTATAAGTTATACATCTTCTTGTATATAGTGATATGGAGCATGCTGGTATAACCTGGGTATCTTCTGTATATAATTATATATGTACAGCTGGTATAAGTTACACATCTTCTTGTATATAGTGATATGGAGCATGCTGGTATAACCTGGGTATCTTCTGTATATAATTATATATGTACAGCTGGTATAAGTTATACGTCTTCATCTATATAGTGATATGGAGCATGCTGGTATAACCTGGGTATCTTCTGTATATAATTATATATGTACAGCTGGTATAAGTTATACATCTTCCTGTATATAGTGATATGGAGCATGCTGGTATAACCTGGGTATAATCTGTATATAATTATATATGTACAGCTGGTATAAGTTATACATCTTCCTGTATATAGTGATATGGAGCATGCTGGTATAACCTGGGTTTCTTCTGTATATAATTATATATGTACAGCTGGTATAAGTTATACATCTTCTTGTATATAGTGATATGGAGCATGCTGGTATAACCTGGGTATCTTCTGTATATAATTATATATGTACAGCTGGTATAAGTTATACATCTTCTTGTATATAGTGATATGGAGCATGCTGGTATAACCTGGGTATCTTCTGTATATAATTATATATGTACAGCTGGTATAAGTTATACATCTTCTTGTATATAGTGATATGGAGCATGCTGGTATAACCTTGGTATCTTCTGTATATAATTATATATGTACAGCTGGTATAAGTTATACATCTTCTTGTATATAGTGATATGGAGCATGCTGGTATAACCTGGGTATAATCTGTATATAATTATATATGTACAGCTGGTATAAGTTATACATCTGCTTGTATATAGTGATATGGAGCATGCTGGTATAACCTGGGTATCTTCTGTATATAATTATATATGTAGAGCTGGTATAGGTTATACATCTTCTTGTATATAGTGATATGGAGCATGCTGGTATAACCTGGGTATCTTCTGTATATAATTATATATGTACAGCTGGTATAAGTTATACATCTTCTTGTATATAGTGATATGGAGTATGCTGGTATAACCTGGGTATCTTCTTTATATAATTATATATGTACAGCTGGTATAAGTTATACATCTTCTTGTATATAGTGATATGGAGCATGCTGGTATAACCTGGGTATCTTCTGTATATAATTATATATGTACAGCTGGTATAAGTTACACATCTTCTTGTATATAGTGATATGGAGCATGCTGGTATAACCTGGGTATCTTCTGTATATAATTATATATGTACAGCTGGTATAAGTTATACGTCTTCATCTATATAGTGATATGGAGCATGCTGGTATAACCTGGGTATCTTCTGTATATAATTATATATGTACAGCTGGTATAAGTTATACATCTTCCTGTATATAGTGATATGGAGCATGCTGGTATAACCTGGGTATCTTCTGTATATAATATATATGTACAGCTGGTATAAGTTATACATCTTCTTGTATATAGTGATATGGAGCATGCTGGTATAACCTGGGTATCTTCTGTATATAATTATAATGTACAGCTGGTATAAGGTATACATCTTCTTCTATATAGTGATATGAAGCATGCTGGTATAACCTGGGTATCTTCTGTATATAATTATATATGTACAGCTGGCATAAGTTATATATCTTCTTATATATAGTGATATGGAGCATGCTGGTATAACCTGGGTATCTTCTGTATATAATTATATATGTACAGCTGGTATAAGTTATACATCTTCTTGTATATAGTGATATGGAGCATGCTGGTATAACCTGGGTATCTTCTGTATATAATTATATATGTACAGCTGGTATAAGTTATACATCTTCTTGTATATAGTGATATGGAGCATGCTGGTATAACCTGGGTATCTTCTGTATATAATTATATATGTACAGCTGGTATAAGTTATACATCTTCTTGTATATAGTGATATGGAGCATGCTGGTATAACCTGGGTATCTTCTGTATATAATTATATATGTATAGCTGGTATAAGTTATACATCTTCTTGTATATAGTGATATGGAGCATGCTGGTATAACCTGGGTATCTTCTGTATATAATTATATATGTACAGCTGGTATAAGTTATACATCTTCTTGTATATAGTGATATGGAGCATGCTGGTATAACCTGGGTATCTTCTGTATATAATTATATATGTACAGCTGGTATAAGTTATACATCTTCTTGTATATAGTGATATGGAGCATGCTGGTATAACCTGGGTATCTTCTGTATATAATTATATATGTACAGCTGGTATATTATACATCTTCTTGTATATAGTGATATGGAGCATGCTGGTATAACCTGGGTATCTTCTGTATATAATTATATATGTACAGCTGGTATAAGTTATACATCTTCTTGTATATAGTGATATGGAGCATGCTGGTATAACCTGGGTATCTTCTGTATATAATTATATATGTACAGCTGGTATAAGTTATACATCTTCTTGTATATAGTGATATGGAGCATGCTGGTATAACCTGGGTATCTTCTGTATATAATTATATATGTACAGCTGGTATAAGTTATACATCTTCTTGTATATAGTGATATGTAGCATGCTGGTATAACCTGGGTATCTTCTGTATATAATTATATATGTACAGCTGGTATAAGTTATACATCTTCTTGTATATAGTGATATGGAGCATGCTGGTATAACCTGGGTATCTTCTGTATATAATTATATATGTACAGCTGGTATAAGTTATACATCTTCTTGTATATAGTGATATGGAGCATGCTGGTATAACCTGGGTATCTTCTGTATATAATTATATATGTACAGCTGGTATAAGTTATACATCTTCCTGTATATAGTGATATGGAGCATGCTGGTATAACCTGGGAATCTTCTGTATATAATTATATATGTACAGCTGGTATAAGTTATACATCCTCTGTATATAGTGATATGGAGCATGCTGGTATAACCTAGGTATCTTCTGTATATAATTATATATGTACAGCTGGTATAAGTTATACATATTCTTGTATATAGTGATATGGAACATGCTGGTATAACCTGGGTATCTTCTGTATATAATTATATATGTACAGCTGGTATAAGTTATACATCTTCTTGTATATAGTGATATGGAGCATGCTGGTATAACCTGGGAATCTTCTGTATATAATTATATATGTACAGCTGGTATAAGTTATACATCCTCTGTATATAGTGATATGGAGCATGCTGGTATAACCTAGGTATCTTCTGTATATAAATATATATGTACAGTTGGTATAAGTTATACATCTTCATCTATATAGTGATATGGAGCATGCTGGTATAACCTGGGTATCTTCTGTATATAATTATATATGTACAGCTGGTATAAGTTATACATCTTCCTGTATATAGTGATATGGAGCATGCTGGTATAACCTGGGTATCTTCTGTATATAATTATATATGTACAGCTGGTATAAGTTATACATCTTCTTGTATATAGTGATATGGAGCATGCTGGTATAACCTGGGTATCTTCTGTATATAATTATATATATACAGCTGGTATACGTTATACATCTTCTTGTATATAGTGATATGGAGCATGCTGGTATAACCTGGGTATCTTCTGTATATAATTATATATGCACAGCTGGTATACGTTATACATCTTCCTGTATATAGTGATATGGAGCATGCTGGTATAACCTGGGTATCTTCTGTATATAATTATATATGTACAGCTGGTATAAGTTATACATCTTCTTGTATATAGTGATATGGAGCATGCTGGTATAACCTGGGTATCTTCTGTATATAATTATATATGTACAGCTGGTATAAGTTATACATCTTCCTGTATATAGTGATATAGAGCATGCTGGTATAACCTGGGTATCTTTTGTATATAATTATATATGTACAGCTGGTATAAGTTATACATCTTCCTGTATATAGTGATATGAAGCATGCTGGTATAACCTGGGTATTTTCTGTATATAATTATATATGTACGGCTGGTATAAGTTATACATCTTCTTGTATATAGTGATATGGAGCATGCTGATATAACCTGGGTATCTTCTGTATATAATTGTATATGTACAGCTGGTATAAGTTATACATCTTCTTGTATATAGTGATATGGAGCATGCTGGTATAACCTGGGTATCTTCTGTATATAATTATATATGTACAGCTGGTATAAGTTATACATCTTCTTGTATATAGTGATATGGAGCATGCTGGTATAACCCGGGCATCTTCTGTATATAATTATATATGTACAGCTGGTATAAGTTATACATCTTCCTGTATATAGTGATATGGAGCATGCTGGTATAACCTGGGTATCTCCTGTATATAATTATATATGTACAGCTGGTATAAGTTATACATCTTCTTGTATATAGTGATATGGAGCATGCTGGTATAACCTGGGTATCTTCTGTATATAATATATATGTACAGCTGGTATAAGTTATACATCTTCTTGTATATAGTGATATGGAGCATGCTGGTATAACCTGGGTATCTTCTGTATATAATTATATATGTACAGCTGGTATAAGGTATACATCTTCTTCTATATAGTGATATGAAGCATGCTGGTATAACCTGGGTATCTTCTGTATATAATTATATATGTACAGCTGGTATAAGTTATATATCTTCTTATATATAGTGATATGGAGCATGCTGGTATAACCTGGGTATCTTCTGTATATAATTATATATGTACAGCTGGTATAAGTTATACATCTTCTTGTATATAGTGATATGGAGCATGCTGGTATAACCTGGGTATCTTCTGTATATAATTATATATGTACAGCTGGTATAAGTTATACATCTTCCTGTATATAGTGATATAGAGCATGCTGGTATAACCTGGGTATCTTTTGTATATAATTATATATGTACAGCTGGTATAAGTTATACATCTTCCTGTATATAGTGATATGAAGCATGCTGGTATAACCTGGGTATTTTCTGTATATAATTATATATGTACGGCTGGTATAAGTTATACATCTTCTTGTATATAGTGATATGGAGCATGCTGATATAACCTGGGTATCTTCTGTATATAATTGTATATGTACAGCTGGTATAAGTTATACATCTTCTTGTATATAGTGATATGGAGCATGCTGGTATAACCTGGGTATCTTCTGTATATAATTATATATGTACAGCTGGTATAAGTTATACATCTTCTTGTATATAGTGATATGGAGCATGCTGGTATAACCCGGGCATCTTCTGTATATAATTATATATGTACAGCTGGTATAAGTTATACATCTTCCTGTATATAGTGATATGGAGCATGCTGGTATAACCTGGGTATCTCCTGTATATAATTATATATGTACAGCTGGTATAAGTTATACATCTTCTTGTATATAGTGATATGGAGCATGCTGGTATAACCTGGGTATCTTCTGTATATAATATATATGTACAGCTGGTATAAGTTATACATCTTCTTGTATATAGTGATATGGAGCATGCTGGTATAACCTGGGTATCTTCTGTATATAATTATATATGTACAGCTGGTATAAGGTATACATCTTCTTCTATATAGTGATATGAAGCATGCTGGTATAACCTGGGTATCTTCTGTATATAATTATATATGTACAGCTGGTATAAGTTATATATCTTCTTATATATAGTGATATGGAGCATGCTGGTATAACCTGGGTATCTTCTGTATATAATTATATATGTACAGCTGGTATAAGTTATACATCTTCTTGTATATAGTGATATGGAGCATGCTGGTATAACCTGGGTATCTTCTGTATATAATTATATATGTACAGCTGGTATAAGTTATACATCTTCTTGTATATAGTGATATGGAGCATGCTGGTATAACCTGGGTATCTTCTGTATATAATTATATATGTACAGCTGGTATAAGTTATACATCTTCTTGTATATAGTGATATGGAGCATGCTGGTATAACCTGGGTATCTTCTGTATATAATTATATATGTACAGCTGGTATAAGTTATACATCTTCTTGTATATAGTGATATGGAGCATGCTGGTATAACCTGGGTTTCTTCTGTATATAATTATATATGTACAGCTGGTATAAGTTATACATCTTCTTGTATATAGTGATATGGAGCATGCTGGTATAACCCGGGTATCTTCTGTATATAATTATATATGAACAGCTGGTATAAGTTATACATCTTCTTGTATATAGTGATATGGAGCATGCTGGTATAACCTGGGTATCTTCTGTATATAATTATATATGTACAGCTGGTATAAGTTATACATCTTCTTGTATATAGTGATATGGAACATGCTGGTATAACCTGGGTATCTCCTGTATATAATTATATATGTACAGCTGGTATAAGTTATACATCTTCTTGTATATAGTGATATGGAGCATGCTGGTATAACCTGGGTATCTTCAGTATATAATTATATATGTACAGCTGGTATAAGTTATACATCTTCTTGTATATAGTGATATGGAGCATGCTGGTATAACCTGGGTATCTTCTGTATATAATTATATATGAACAGCTGGTATAAGTTATACATCTTCTTGTATATAGTGATATGGAGCATGCTGGTATAACCTGGGTATCTTCTGTATATAATTATATATGTACAGCTGGTATAAGTTATACATCTTCTTGTATATAGTGATATGGAGCATGCTGGTATAACCTGGGTATCTTCTGTATATAATTATATATGTACAGCTGGTATAAGTTATACATCTTCTTGTATATAGTGATATGGAGCATGCCGGTATAACCTGGGTATCTCCTGTATATAATTATATATGTACAGCTGGTATAAGTTATACATCTTCCTGTATATAGTGATATGGAGCATGCTGGTATAACCTGGGTATCTTCTGTACATAATTATATATGTACAGCTGGTATAAGTTATACATCTTCTTGTATATAGTGATATGGAGCATGCTGGTATATCCTGGGTATATTCTGTATATAATTATATATGTACAGCTGGTATAAGTTATACATCTTCTTGTATATAGTGATATGGAGCATGCTGGTATAACCTGGGTATCTTCTGTATATAATTATATATGTACAGCTGGTATAAGTTATACGACACAATCTATATGATTTGGGTTATATTTGTAATGTATGTGATGCGTGTGGGAATGATATTTACACATTTGGTGCCTTCTGATGTCGCAACATCTCGATTATACAGGTTAAGGTATTAAAAAAAATGCATTATGACATTCGCAACTGACAAAACAGTGTCTGCTGTCTAAGTTTACTATAAAGTGGGTT